>NC_137119.1:1671609-1679109 GCF_949357685.1 Gobio gobio | reverse complement strand
AATTATGACTTATTTAATAATTTCTGCTTTTTATCTTATAATTATGACATTTCATAATTTTGACTTCTCATAATTATGACTTAGTTTTTTTTGCGTATGGCCCTGTATAACATCATAAAGGGTGGAACTCCTTGTATGGGCACTTCTCCCGGATGAGCACATACACACACACACACACACACACACACTCCTCCACAAGCTCGGCTGTTTTCAGAAAGAATCGGTGCAGCGTATCTGTCTTTTATTAATATGATAAACCATGCCTCCTCCTTGATCATGTAATAATGTGCCTGTACCCGTGTCTCCAGGAGGCCCTGGGTATCCCAGTCTGCTCTCTCCTTTATTGCCCTTGAATCCCCGAGGGCCCGTGTCCCCTAAAAGAGTGCCAAACATGTTATGCAATTAAACTACAAACCCACAGCCAAAGCCATTTACGTAATTCTGAAGCATTAGAGCCGGACATCACCTTTGACCCCTGGGGGCCCCTGGGGGCCTGGAAGCCCGGGGTAGCCCTGAGCTCCGTGTCTGCCAGGATAGCCAGGAGTCCCGCTGGAGCCTTTGGGCCCTGGAGCTCCAGGGTGTCCTGGGGGGCCTTTAATGCTGTCACAGGGCTCACAGCGCTGAGGGCCCATGGCCTGCAGGAGCCGGGGCAGCTGGTCTGAGGACAGTGGAGGAACACACACAGTAACTCATCACAGAAAGAGCATTCATCTGGATTCATACGCAGCTTATTGATCTCACTATACTGTAACTGATTCATGCATACATGTCAAGTCAAAATTATAAAATACTGACTTTATAAAAGACATTTCATTAAAAATCCAAATGATGACAGAAAAAAGTCACAATTAAAAAAGTTATGACACGACAAGACAAAATTATGACTTTAAGTCGCTATTATGACATTAAAAAGTCATAAGTCTTTGATTTTTTGATCTCATATATAAGGCTTGGTACGTCATAATTTCAGTTTTTTATTTAATAATTTTGAATGATCATTTTTGAAGTGTCATAATTATGAGATTATGTCAATTATAACTTTTTATCTGAGTTATGACATCATAATTTTGACTTTATCTCATAATAATGACGTCATCGTTTTCATAACGGTGATATTTTTCTACTTTTTATCTCATAATTATGACAAATTTCATAATTTCATTTTTTTATGACTCGTCATAATTGTAACTTTTTATCTTATAATTATGATAAAAAGTTGAAATTATGAAAGAACTCATAATTATGAGATAAAAAGTTGAAATTATGAAATTAGTTATTTTATAATTTTGACTTCTTATCTCATAATTATGACATTTCATAATTTCAACTTTTTATCTCATAATTATAACAGTGATAATTTTGACTGATTTCATAATCATGAGTTATTTCATAATTTAAATTTTTTATCTCATCATTATCACTGTTATAATTATGAGATTAAAAGTAAAAATTCTGAAATGTCATAATTATGAGATAAAAAGTTGAAATTATGAAATAACTCATAATTATGAAATCAGTCATAATTATGACATTTCTTAATTTAAATTTTTTTTATCTCTTAATTAATCTCAAAATAAATAAATAAATACAATACAATACAATTTTGATTTCATCATTTTGACTTTTTTTCTCAATGATGGCCTCATAAATTCGTTTTAGGATTTATGACTTAGTATGTCCTAATTATGATTTATCAGCGCGTGGATATTTTTGCTCATGCAGCAGAACTGGGCTTCCATAAATGACGGTGACAGCTCAGCAAGTCCCCGTAACAGAAGCTCTTTCTGGTGACCGTGGCGTTTATCGAAGCGCTGTGATTGGACGGCTCCATCCTCAGCTCTGAGCCTATCAGGCGTGAGGAGAAGAGGAAGGAAGAGCTCCAGGAGATACTCACTCCTCAGGACGTCCCCACACAGCTTCATCAGGAGCTCCTCAGAGGGAGGCTTGCCCTGGAACACACACACACACACTCATTAGACGCCGTCTGGACACACACACACACACACATTAATTGTGATGGTGTAGGAATACTCACAGGCTTCCCTGCAGAGCCCGGAGAGCCCGGTTGCCCCGGTAACCCGTCCTGGCCTGGGAACCCACGCGCTCCAATCACACCGATGTGTCCCACATCTCCCTTACGCCCATCATGACCTTTGACCCCAGTCTCACCCGGCGTGCCTTTCTAGTGGATTAAACACATGATCAGCCGGTCGGACTGCACTCAGAGATCACAGTCAGTCCCTCCAGAAAAACACGATTATGCGATCGCATGATTTAATGCATAATCAGCCAGAGTCCGCATATTTATGCGGGGGCCGTATTTTTTCAAATACGCCACATTTTCGCCGTGTAAATTTCCTTTTTCCGTGTGCAAAATATGTGGGGCTAGCATGATTTCATAATCCCCGCATTCTCGTTGCAAAAAAGTCTAAAATATTATAAATATTAGCAGAAAGATGAAAGATGTTTGTTTACTTCACATAAGAGCCGCCATTTCCCCCTGTTGCCATGGGAACGTTTGAAGAGACGCTAACACATGACGTAACAGTTACGTAATTTATTCATACTTTTTGGTAATTTCATGACTTGCCAACTGACAACGTAGTCTCAACGTCGTTTGTCTGTAATTTCCTTACCATAAAATGACCTTCTCACAACCTTGTCAGTACGATCTCTGGACGTTACAAGATTACCAACAACGTTCCAGATACGTACTCCACACGTAATGTTTTGGTAATTTTATGACTCAATGACAACGTAACTACAACGTTGCATGCCTGTAATATCATTACCATCAAATTACCAACACACAACGTCGCCAGTACGATCTCCTAACGCTATTAGATAACCAAGGATGTCCTAGATACGTACTAATATCGTAATATATTGGTAATTCCATGACTTACTGGCATCATAAATACAACGTCACCTGCTCGTAATTTCATTACCATCATTTGCAGGTTCTTTATGTTCTGATTTATTATGTTCATATGATCAGAATTTGCCATTTAAACTGTGTAATTAAACGTCAGACACAAGATTGAAATTCCCTTTAAGTTAAATGTTTCTTTTCAACAATTAAGAATATGAACAATCTTTTTATATACAGTGACGTGACCAGCGCGCGCCTCCACAACTGAAGAGTGCGCGCACACATTAGGCAATATTATTATCAATATTATTATTAACATTAGTAATTTTTTTCTGGGGTGTTAAACTTTTTATCACATAATATTTCATATAGAAAACTTTGGAATAATGACAGACATGGCCTGTCTACATCTAACAGATACTGAATGAGAACGCGCTGGTGGCTGTTGAGAGTTGCCATGGTAACCGTAAACACAAACAGCTGGAGAGGACAGCGTCGACATTTCTCTCTGTTTTATCGCAAGTTAAGAAAAAAATTAATTAAAAAAACTTCAACAACGCCATCAGATT
This sequence comes from Gobio gobio, assembly GCF_949357685.1. Taxonomy (NCBI): domain Eukaryota; kingdom Metazoa; phylum Chordata; class Actinopteri; order Cypriniformes; family Gobionidae; genus Gobio; species Gobio gobio. The sequence goes on along the minus strand of NC_137119.1, from coordinate 1,675,668 downwards.
GGTTAAGTCACATTACCTACAGTCTCCTTTAAGTATTTTTGTTACTATTTATACCTCTTTGGTATCTTTCCTGAATCATTTGAAATGTCAACTAGCAAATGGTACGTCGCTAGCATAGCATATACATTATGTTTATAATGCTGAGCACAGATCATCTTGAATGCTTTCATTCATGTTCCGCTGTATGTCCTATGTTTTTGTTTAATAATTTGGGTGTGTTTTATAGTTTGTTTTTGTGTTTTTCTAAATAAATGAACTGAAGTCACTTTGAGTCTGCATTCGTCATTCACAGCTATTGAAATAGCCTTTAAATTAATTTGGGCAAATGAGGACATAAATTAGGATAAACTACAGCATGTCCGCCTATTGAAAAATAAATAATTATAAAAATTACCAACTGATTACCAACACACAACTATTGATCCGTGACGTTGCCACTACGTTGCAGTTACTAACTGGCAACGTTACAAAGTTACGTTGTGACAACGTATCCGGGAATTTCACTTTTCCAGTTGCCACAACGTAACTAGTTACGTCACTACAACGAAAGTTTAGTCAGCAGATTACGTTGCAGGAACGTAACAGTCACGTATTTGTGTTAGCTGGGTTACCCGACGCGAACGTCATCGAAAAGCTGCAAACCCCGTGGAGAAACCATAGATATCACTGAAACCATGATGAAGCACGCAAACTCCCATTGGCCAACAAAAATAACAGCAAAAGACCAAAGCAAAGCAGTTTCCCGGTGTGATGACCGATTTCAAAACAAAGCATCATGAAGCTTCAGAGTGTTATGAATCAGTGAGTCGATTCAACGGTTTGGATCACCAAAGTCACGTATTTCAGCAGTTTGGCGGTTTGACACGCGATCCGAATCATGATTCGACTCGCTGATTCATAACGCTCTGAACCGCTGAATCGACTCGTTGATTCATAACGCTCCAAACCGCTGAATCGACTCACTGATTCATAACGCTCCAAACCACTGAATCGACTCACTGATTCATAACGCTCCAAACCGCTGAATCGACTCACTGATTCATAACGCTCCAAACCACTGATTCGACTCGCTGATTCATAACGCTCTGAACCGCTGAATCGACTCGCTGATTCATAACGCTCCAAACCGCTGAATCGACTCACTGATTCATAATTCTCCAAACCACTGAATCGACTCACTGATTCATAACGCTCTGAACCGCTGATTCGACTCACTGATTCATAACGCTCTGAACCACTCATTCGACTCACTGATTCATAACGCTCTGAACCACTGATTCGACTCACTGATTCATAACGCTCTGAACCGCTGAATCAACTCGCTGATTCATAACGCTCCAAACCGCTGAATCGACTCGCTGATTCATAATGCTCCAAACCGCTGAATCGACTCACTGATTCATAACGCTCCAAACCGCTGAATCGACTCACTGATTCATAACGCTTCAAAGCTTCATGATGTTTTGAAATCGTCATCACTATATAAGTCGTTATTTAGGTTTTTTGCGCACAGAAACTATTCTCGTCTTCATAAAGTTATTGTAGAGCCGCTGTAGTGAGATGGACTTTGTAACTTTAGTCTTTAGTGTCTTTTAAGGGTCTTGAGAGTGTAAAGTTGAGCCAATGGAGGCCTTTCAGAGCATCAGATTTACACTAAAATATCTTCATTTGTGTCTGAAGATGAACGGAGGTCTGACGGGTGTCCAACCACATGAGGCTCAGTCATTAATGACACAATTTACATTTTTGGGTGAACTAACCCTTGAAGAGATCGCACTTTGTGCATTGGAAGCACTCAAATGTGTGTTTTGTAGCTACCTCTGTAAAACAGGAAGTTATTTATTATTTTTTTCAGAAGTTGTAGCATATTCCTTTTGTAAAGCTACAGAACTTGTTTGACTCAATGTTTTGTAAATTTGAGCCGTGTGTTTATTAAGGTCTTCAATAAAACAAGATGAGAACTGAAATATTTCTGTGATGTAGTGCTTTTTTTCTCTTTTTCATCAAACCGCAGTTTTTGCAAGTTCCAGATAAAATTGCATAAATATCCTTCATTTTCCATCGTATTTTTTAAGAAAACGTGCCGCATAATCAAGGATTTTTGCCCGCAACAATCACAAAAAAAGCCGCTTTTTTCTGGAAGGACAGTTTTCTGTTTCTGCTGGACTGTCCGGTATTGGATAGCGAGTCTACAAACCTGTCCTTTGCTCCCCCTGGGTCCGACTTCCCCCTGGATCAGAGACAGAAACTTCATCAAATCCAGAGCTGGTTAAAGCACAGGCTCGTCATCACAGAGGGAGAAGATGTTAAAGAAGAACATCTCAGACACACAGGAAGTGAGGAAACTAAAATACACACCATTGTTTTCAGGAGAATCATGTTCTCATGTTCCTGGAACCAGCAGCTTCACAAAGCTCTAATGTGCAACGTTTGTGCCAGATAAACATTGCTCTGATGGCAGATATAAGTGATATAATCAATATATTCCCTCCTCACTGTCTTTGATGTTGAAGTATATCATGGACGTTTGTGTTAGAAGCTGACTGTATCTCATCTGCAGATGTGCGACTGTCGTCCTCTGACACAAACGGTTCGTGACTCAGAGTCTGTGACTAACGTTTCTCCAGAAATCAGGAGCAGATTCTGCAGACTCTAATGATTCAGCCGTTCAAGAGAAGAACAGACTCTAAAGGGCCTTTATAAGCTGAGCCTTTCCCTTCACAGGATCATTTTACAGATTCAGTTTTAGTGAATTAATTTAATTTTAATAAGCATTACATTATCATCATTATTATTATTATGAAATGTTCAACATGTAATCATTTTCAAAATGTCTCAATGTAATGAAAAAAATCTTGAGCTCATTATGTAATAATAAATTTTGCATTATGAGAAATGTATTACATTATAAACTCTGCTAGTAGCTGATGCTGCCGCTACTACCACTACTACTACTACTGCTGCTGCTACTACTATTACTAATATAACTACTGCTGCTGCTACTATTACTAATATAACTACTGCTGCTGCTACTACTATTACTAATATAACTACTGCTGCTGCTACTATTACTAATATAACTACTACTGCTGCTGCTACTACTATTACTAATATAACTACTACTGCCGCTGCTACTACTATTACTAATATAACTACTGCTGCTGCTGCTACTACTATTACTAATATAACTACTGCTGCTGCTGCTACTACTATTACTAATATAACTACTGCTGCTGCTACTACTATTACTAATATAACTACTGCTGCTGCTGCTACTACTATTACTAATATAACTACTGCTGCTGCTGCTACTACTATTACTAATATAACTACTGCTGCTGCTGCTACTACTATTACTAATATAACTACTGCTGCTGCTACTACTATTACTAATATAACTACTGCTGCTGCTACTACTATTACTAATATAACTACTGCTGCTGCTGCTACTACTATTACTAATATAACTACTACTGCTGCTGCTACTATTACTAATATAACTACTGCTGCTGCTGCTGCTGCTGCTGCTACTAATATAACTACTGCTGCTGCTACTATTACTAATATAACTACTACTGCTGCTACTACTATTACTAATATAACTACTGCTGCTGCTGCTACTACTATTACTAATATAACTACTGCTGCTGCTACTACTATTACTAATATAACTACTGCTGCTGCTACTACTATTACTAATATAACTACTGCTGCTGCTGCTACTACTATTACTAATATAACTACTGCTGCTGCTGCTGCTGCTGCTGCTGCTACTAATATAACTACTGCTGCTGCTGCTACTATTACTAATATAACTACTGCTGCTGCTGCTACTATTACTAATATAACTACTACTGCTGCTGCTACTATTACTAATATAACTACTGCTGCTGCTGCTGCTGCTGCTGCTACTAATATAACTACTGCTGCTGCTGCTACTACCACTACTACTACTACTGCTGCTGCTGCTACTATTACTAATATAACTACTGCTGCTGCAACTACTAATATAACTACTGCTGCTGCCGCTACTACCACTACTACTACTGCTGCTGCTGC
>NC_137119.1:1654109-1666609 GCF_949357685.1 Gobio gobio | reverse complement strand
CAGCAGCAGTAGTAGCATCAGTTGTATTAGTAGTAGCAGCAGCAGCAGTAGTAGCATCAGTTGTAGTAGTAGTAGTAGCAGCAGCAGCAGTAGTAGCATCAGTTGTAGTAGTAGTAGTAGCAGCAGCAGCAGCAGTAGTAGCATCAGTTGTAGTAGTAGTAGTAGTAGTAGTAGTAGTAGTAGTAGCAGTAGTAGCATCAGTTGTATTAGTAGTAGTAGCAGTAGTAGCATCAGTTGTAGTAGTAGTAGTAGCAGCAGCAGTAGTAGCATCAGTTGTAGAAGTAGTAGTAGCAGTAGTAGTAAAACATTTTATTATTATAATAATGTAATGCTTATGACATTATGTGCAGTTATTACATCATGAGTTGCTACATGCATTGAACAGCTCATACTCCATCACTAGTAAAGAAAGGTGTAAAATCAGTTAAACATAAAAGTAAACATGCAAACATTAAAGACGGTGCTCCTTTGGTCATAAAGTGTTCTTTAACCCCTAGAGTTCCAGATAGAGACACATTGAACCTTTTTTATAAGAGTGAACATTATAATTATAATTCAAATTCGAATGTAATGAAATCAAAGAAATGCATCCGCTATAAGTGCAGAGTTTCATATTTCGCTGATGTGATATTCATGGGTATTTCCAGAAATGATGATGATGTAATGATCTATGTTGCATAACATCCTGTCTGTGATTTCCTCTGTGGAGGGTGAGTGCTGTGAGAGGAGGCGCCCCCTGGTGGAGGCAGGAGTCTGAGCACTTACTGAGGAGCCAGGCCGCCCAGGGAAGCCCTTGCTGCCTTTCTCACCCTGTAAACGGAAGACAGTCTGTGTTGGCAGGGGTCTCAAACGCTGAAAGGTTATCATTAGCATTCATAATCAACGGGGGTTCCCTATAACCTTTACAAGACTGTGATGTTCCCTACGGTAAAGTACACACATCACACTGCATGCATAGGAGAAATCACTAATATCAGTAAACATTAACAAGCAAACGCTTTGATATTATCCGTAATATTTCAAGACTTGAGCAACAAGCATCAGAATTTCATCTTAGAATTGAACAGGATTATAAAGTGATGAAGTTTTCATTCTCCACCACACACACACACACACACACACCATCACGCTTTGAAAACATGGCGGTTAGAGTTGCATAAAGCACTTAAAGTTTTTCCCTCAAGTATGAACTTAAGGGTGTTGCATATAATCTCTTAAACGGTTCTCTTAGGTAAGGGGAACATTGAAGTGTTTCACGACAGCCATCCTGGATTCACGTTATAAAAGTCTTGTTGATTTGGATGGATTTGGAAGTCCACTTTAACGCCCAGTTTTCATAAATGGTTGCCGCCCTCAAACTCGAAAGGATTCGTTTCGCCAAGATCGATGAATGTGATAAAATCTGGGGCCCCTTCCTTAGTATCTTTTTTCGAATTGAAATTTGCCTGAGAATGAATGTAATATTGATAACTTTACTGTTTTATTTCTTCACTCCATCTTTAACGTTTTTGTTTACGTTTGAATACTTTGTGTCTTTGTTTAAGGTGTATATTTTTCATTGTACCTGGTGTTTGTTCGTGTGGTCTCTTATTTTGTTTTGTTTTTCCTTTGAGTTTTTGTGCATAATATTTTTTAATACATTTTGTAAGATTGTATATGTTTTATGTTTATATAAAAACTGTTATAAAGAAATTATAAAAAATAAAAAATAAAAACTTTTATAAGAGCTATAGAGGTCCCAGCAAGAGTGGACCAGGGTCTGAAAATTGTTTAAAATAAAGGTTTGATATTCCAAAAAAATATAAATACGCCATAGATACGCAAAACACTAACACTAATGCTGCGTTCACACCAATCGTGAATAGAGCGTCAAATTCACGTCTAGTTTGACGCTTGAACTTTGAATGCATTCGCGCGTCCAAAGCGAGATGGACACGCGTATAAAGCGAGATGGACACGCGTATAAAGCGAGATGGACACGCGTATAAAGCGAGATGGACACGCGTATAAAACGAGATGGACACGCGTATAAAGCGAGATGGACATGCGTATAAAGCGAGATGGACACGCGTATAAAGCGAGATGGACACGCGTATAAAGCGAGATGGACACGCGTATAAAGCGAGATGGACATGCGTATAAAGCGAGATGGACATGCGTATAAAGCGAGATGGACGCGCGTATAAAGCGAGATGGACACGCGTCCAAAGCGAGATGGACACGCGTATAAAGCGAGATGGACACGCGTATAAAGCGAGATGGACACGCGTATAAAGCGAGATGGACACGCGTCCAAAGCGAGATGGACACGCGTATAAAGCGAGATGGACACGCGTATAAAGCGAGATGGACACGCGTCCAAAGCGAGATGGACACGCGTATAAAGCGAGATGGACACGCGTATAAAGCGAGATGGACACGCGTATAAAGCGAGATGGACACGCGTATAAAGCGAGATGGACACGCGTATAAAGCGAGATGGACACGCGTATAAAGCGAGATGGACGCGCGTATAAAGCGAGATGGACACGCGTATAAAGCGAGATGGACACGCGTATAAAGCGAGATGGACACGCGTATAAAGCGAGATGGACGCGCATATAAAGCGAGATGGACACGCGTATAAAGCGAGATGGACACGCGTATAAAGCGAGATGGACACGCGTATAAAGCGAGATGGACACGCGTATAAAGCGAGATGGACACGCGTATAAAGCGAGATGGACACGCGTATAAAGCGAGATGGACATGCGTATAAAGCGAGATGGACACGCGTATAAAGCGAGATGGACATGCGTATAAAGCGAGATGGACACGCGTATAAAGCGAGATGGACACGCGTATAAAGTATTATTGTGTCACGAAATGTAGTTTTAAGAGTTGTTCAGTCGATAATGTAGTAGTTTAAAGCTGAAATCGGTGGTTTATTTGTAAAGATAGCGCTTATTTAAAGATGTTGTGAGATCCCGCCTGGAACAGCCTCACCTCGGCTAGTCCTCCTGACTTCTGCCGCTGGTAAACGAGAAATATTTAAATTCACAATCTATAGTTTCGGTTCTATTATATGAAACATATAAAGACATTAATGACTTGTTATATAACTATGTGAGTGTTTCTTCATCTCATTCAGAAATGTACTGCAAGTGTTCAGTGTCAGTGGTTGCGATGTGTGATGGTCAAATCGGTGTATTCTTTCATCGCTAAGATGGTCCAAAGGGTTTTCCCTATCCCTAAAAACTCTTCTTGGCACATAATGATCTTCAGCTGGTTCAGCCATGTCGTCTTATTTTTGTCGGCGTTACTCTTAAGGTTACGATTTCCAAACCTTAAGTTATACTTAGGGAAATGACCGTTAAGGGGTTTTATGCAACACTTAACGCTTTTTAAGGGATTACTTAAGTGAAAAAACAGCATTTAAGGGGAATTCTAAGTGTTTATGACGTTTCACTTAAAGAAACCCTTAAGTAACACTTTTCTGCAACACCCTTAGGTTTAAGGGAAACATAAGGGCGAACTTAAGGGGAAATTACACTTAAGGTGCTTTATGCAACTGAGCATTGAGATCTGAGACTCTTCTGAATGTGTGTTAAACCCAAACCTTTGATAGATCACACATGGCATTAGTCAAAAGCACTTCTAAAATGTGAAGGAGAAGACGAGGGATCACCTGAGGGCCTCCGGGTCCGGATTCTCCTCTCTCTCCCTGAAAAACAGAGGAACATCAGCGTTCTGTAGTCACTAACTCACACACACAATCCAGAGTGACTGACAATAGATGGGGAATTTGGAGGCCAAGTCAACGCCTCAAACTCGTTGTTGTTTTGAAATTTAGTTATAACTTTTGAGCACAAGGTGACGGTGCCCTCACATCTTCTGAAACCTCTCAATCAGAACCAGCATTAACTTCTGGAGCAGTTTGAGCTCCAGTAGCTCGTCTGTTTGATCGGCCCACACAGGCATCAATGAGCCTCGGCCGCCCATGACCCTGTGGCCGGTTCTCCACTGGTCCTCCATGACCCTGTGGCCGGTTCTCCACTGGTCCTCCATGACCCTGTGGCCGGTTCTCCACTGGTCCTTCATGACCATGTGGCCGGTTCTCCACTGGTCCTTCATGACCCTGTGGCCGGTTCTCCACTGGTCCTTCATGACCCTGTGGCCGGTTCTCCACTGGTCCTTCATGACCCTGTGGCCGGTTCTCCACTGGTCCTTCATGACCCTGTGGCCGGTTCTCCACTGGTCCTTCATGACCCTGTGGCCGGTTCTCCACTGGTCCTTCATGACCCTGTGGCCGGTTCTCCACTGGTCCTTCATGACCCTGTGGCCGGTTCTCCACTGGTCCTTCATGACCCTGTGGCCGGTTCTCCACTGGTCCTTCATGACCCTGTGGCCGGTTCTCCACTGGTCCTTCATGACCCTGTGGCCGGTTCTCCACTGGTCCTTCATGACCCTGTGGCCGGTTCTCCACTGGTCCTTCATGACCCTGTGGCCGGTTCTCCACTGGTCTTCATGACCCTGTGGCCGGTTCTCCACTGGTCCTTCATGACCCTGTGGCCGGTTCTCCACTGGTCCTTCATGACCCTGTGGCCGGTTCTCCACTGGTCCTTCATGACCCTGTGGCCGTTTCTCCACTGGTCTTCATGACCCTGTGGCCGGTTCTCCACTGGTCCTTCATGACCCTGTGGCCGGTTCTCCACTGGTCCTTCATGACCCTGTGGCCGGTTCTCCACTGGTCCTCCATGACCCTGTGGCCGGTTCTCCACTGGTCCTCCATGACCCTGTGGCCGGTTCTCCACTGGTCCTTCATGACCCTGTGGCCGGTTCTCCACTGGTCCTCCATGACCCTGTGGCCGGTTCTCCACTGGTCCTCCATGACCCTGTGGCCGGTTCTCCACTGGTCCTTCATGACCCTGTGGCCGGTTCTCCACTGGTCCTTCATGACCCTGTGGCCGGTTCTCCACTGGTCCTCCATGACCCTGTGGCCGGTTCTCCACTGGTCCTTCCTTGGAGCACTTTTGATAGAGACTGATCACTGCAGACCGGGAACACCCCACAAGAGCTGCAGTTTTGGAGATGCTCTGACCCAGTCTCCAGCCGTCACAATCTGGCCCTTGTCAAACTCACTCAAATCCTTACGCTTGCCCATTTTTCCTGCTTGTAACACATCAACTCTGAGGACAAAATGTTCACTTGCTGCCTAATATATCCCACCCACTAACAGGAGATCATCAGTGTTATTCACTTCAGCTGGTCATAATGTTATGCCTGATTGTGTATGAATATGTAAAGTCTACATGAAACATATTGTAATAGCAAAATACAGCTTTGTATCTAATCATGAGCTGGATCGAGCTGGTTTAGATGCTGGGGGTTTTCTCTTTGGTCAAGAGTACTACAAGGCAGCAGATACAAGATTGTTTACCAAGTCCTAAAGCGCAGTTATCAAATTACTATGGTTTACAATGTAAAAAATAAAGTAAGTGTTCATACTGACTTAAAATTTTAAGTTTAGTCAACTCAAATATCCAAGTTTTTACTACAACACATTTCAAGTTGACTAAACTTAAAAATTTCAAGGCAGAATGAACACGTACTTTTTTAAGTTGAAACAACATTTTTAGGGCCGAGCTCTGATGGTGAGAGGACTCTTTTAATCGCACGGTCTGTTCTTCTTCTTCTAGGAAATGAATCGCATTTTTGAGTTTCTAAACATGCTCGAAATCTCACAAAGCTTTGCACACGCGCCAGAACTGACGAACATTTACGTCTGATATGGGTTCAGAATTAGGCGTGGCAAAATGGCTCAATAGCGCCACCTATAAAATTTAAATTAAGCGCCGTTTGCGCTACATTTCACGTACAGGTATGAAATTCGGTACACACATGTAACAGCCCAACACCGACAAAATTCCATACGTGCAAAACCTGAAAACTGAAAGGAAGTCAGATATTTAGAATTTTCTCTGCACATTTTTTGCAGTTTTTGCCATTTCCAGACGTTGTACTTCTTTAACAAACTCCTCCTAGAGATTTAATCAGATCAACATCATATTTGGTCAGTCTAATCTAAAGGCCTTCGCGACATTAAATTGTGAAGATCTTGAGTTTTCACTGAAGCGCGTGTCTGTGGCGGCCTCACAAAGTTCAACGTTTCGCCATGAAACAGGAAGTTGTTATAACTTTTCTGCCCCAAGCTTCACATGTTAAGAGTCCTGTCCTGAAGACATCTACACGCCAACACTCAGTTATAGTTAAAGCGCCACCTGCTGGCAACAGGAAGTGTGGCACCTCAAAGTGACTTTGCTGTATTTCTCCTATATTTATTTGCTTAAATGCATGTCACTATTCACCGTTTTCCAGAGGTCACCGGATGGCGGGGCTTGCGGCTTTAATTGTTGTTGTTTTGTTACACTGAGCTGGATGTTGTCGTAGGGAATTGCATTCCTTTATTGAGATCAAACTGACGACCGAACAGATGCTTAATTAATCACTTGACAGACACTTTTATCCAAAGCGACTCGAGTGACATCTGACAATCTAATCTAAGACCTCGGCGGACAGCTTCATTTCAATATTTGCTTGTAGCACTAGCTTACTTAATTAATACTTGTATTCATCAAGGACGCTTTAATCTGATCAGTAAAGACATTTATAATGTGTCTAAAGATTCTCTTATCTCTAATAAATGCTGTTCTTTTGAACTTTCTATCCATCAAAGAATCCTGAGAAATCAAATGTATGACGGTTTCCACAGAAATATGAACTGATAATAATCATAAATCAGATCCTCATATGAGAATGATTAGTGAAGGGTCATGTGACACTGAAGACTGGAGTAATGATGCTAATGATGGTAGATATGATCAGATAAGCGCAGCTTTAGGGCGTTCACACTTGACGTCTTTTTTTAAGCTGCCAGCGTTATAATCCTATGGAGTAGACCGTGCTTTCAACAAAGTCGTGAGCGCTTTTTTAAACGCCAACGTCTTTTTCTGCAGCTCAGTGCGTAAGTTCAACTTTTCTGATAAAAACGTCCTAAATCAAGCGCCTTTTTGACAGCTGACCAATGACAAGTGAGTAGCGAGACCTGACCAGTTTCCATAACAACAAGAAAAATGGAGAAGTATTGCAATTATGCAATATAAAACTTTAAAGGCCATTTTCTCAAAATTGGATTATCCACTTCAGGAGCACCAACTCTTCTAGTCTTGTACTGAACTATATTCTGAAGGCTTTTCCCGAGGGATTTGTTGATATCTCATTCCTATCCTGAGTTATAGGTCCTTTTACTCCAAAAAACATGGCGGAAATTGATTCTTTAAGGCTATTGTCAATATTCTCTAATTTCCTAAAGCACACAATCAGATACCCAGAATCCCCTCTGTTAAAGCCCTCTCATCTAATATGGCAACAAATACAACCAAGAATTTTAAACATGGTCCTTTCCAATTTCCAGATTTTGTTTTTGGAAATATACACAAATGAGCGTATATTTAAGTATATAAGGCCTCATTTGCATATTAAAACATTAATTTACACAAAACTTGCAATACATTTTTTCCCTTATGTTTATGTTAGTAATAAACTGGAGAAGTTTCACAGTGATATCTTGTAATTAAAAAAAAATCCCTATTGACCTGTAGTGTCTCGCCTTAAAACTCATCTATTCTCTATGATCAGTAAATCATTATTTTTCTCTCCACTTCTCTGCCTTCAAGTGATCTCACACTTTTTCCATTTTATGTTATATGACTTCTTTATTGTATTTAATGTTCTCCTTCATTCTATAACTCTAATGTTGATTATCTGTAGTCTTTATCTGCTTGTTTATGTGTAATAATGAGAGTTTAATTGTGATTGTCAATTCATTGTACCTTGGGTTCTTGAAAGGCGCTATAAAAAATAAACTTATTATTATTATGTACAGTGAATAACTGTACTAGATCTAACCTTACATTTAAATACATGACATGATGAGTTCTGCGACATGAACACTGTCACTGTCCTGTATAAAGCGCTTTAGAAATAAAACATACTTGACTTTAACAGAAATTCTTACAACCAAACAGAAGAAGGGAAATACCGTTCAATATTTGATTTCAGTGATCTCGCTCTGAGCAGAAAAGGCCGACCCGTGTTTTGAACGCCAGGGCATGTGGAGGTTTTATAATGTTTGCGTTACCTTGTGTCCTTTAAATCCAGGAAGGCCCGTCGCACCTTGACCTCCTGGAACTCCAGGCTCACCCTGATCACCCTGAGGATTCACAGAACATCTCAAACTCTTCATCGCACTTAGCTCTGAATGCTAACATCACAATTGCGTGACTAACTGCACAAAATTGAAGACTCTTACCTTTTGACCCGCCGGCCCAGGATTACCAGCGCTGCCTTTTTCTCCTGAACTCCCCTGAACACAAGCCCAATGAATCTCATGCACTCAAAACCTCAAGCCACATACAATTTCTCCATTATAAATGAGCCGGAAGAAGCCATTTGTTTCCAGGGACAGATAAAAAGGCCAGTAATCACTGTAAATATTAAAGGAAATGCAGCTACTAAATGATTCTCCTATAATCCATTTGATAAGGGCACAATTCCAGGAACGGAATAAATGTAATCTCGGCACGGCTATTCCCACCAGAATCAACTCAAGGTATTAGCATAATTGCTAAAGGTGATGTTTGGAGCAGACCAACCTTGGGGCCGTGGAGTCCGTCTGCTCCAGGGGCCCCCGAAGGCCCCGCCGCGCCCTGAAGGATTTAATCAGAACGCTGTTAAACACTGAAGCTGATAACACACAGCCTGCCTCGCTACACAAATACACTTCAGAAGACACTCGCTCGGAAATTAACTCACTCGAGTTAACATGCGCAATCAGAAACTGCATTAATGGAAATTATGAAGTGGAAACAGAACTCACTTAAATGATGGAAAACTTTTCAGAAGCACCTGTTACATACACTGGGTTAAAAACAACCCAAGTTGGGTTGAAAATGGACTAACCCAGCAATTGGGTTGTTTTAACCCAGCGAATGGGTCGTTTTAACCCAGCGGTTGGGTTAAATGTTTGCTTTAAATAACCCAATCGCTGGGTTAAAACAACCCAATTGCTGGGTTAGTCCATTTTCTGGGTTGTTTTTAACCCAGCATTTTTTAGAGTGTAATGTAAGGTGACCATATTTTGATTACCGAAAACCAGGACACTCGGCCCGGCGATGATTTATTCAAATGATACTCCAAGTTTACTCAAAGATTCCTTATTAATTTCAATACATTTAAATTATGCCCCCTCTGTAAGGATAGAAAATTGTTATATTAGGGCCAGGACAGGACTTGAAAACAGGATGTTATTATTATTATTATTATTATTAATAATAATAATAGGTTATTATTAAATATTTCCATCAATTATGTGCAATTATGTCAATTTTCATTCAAACCTATAGGAGCAATTTAAATTCATCATGACAAAATATGGGCAATTAAATATGTAAAAACAATCACAGAATAAATGTAGCTTTCACATTCATCTCTTTTAGTCAGCCATTGGTTATTCAACTAAATAGTCAAAATACAAGTTTAACTAGAATAGCTAATTTAGTTTTTTTTATATTAATGACATTTATATATATAATCTTGCATCTTACCCCTTTGGATAATTTTGTGCTATAACTTTCTATTTATTTCCTGTAATAACTCATTGGCTGATCATCATGCAAATGCTAAACTTATATCGAAATTGAATCGAAATCAAAATTATACATTTTATTAGGATCATATTAGGATATTAAGATCATGTTCCATGAAGATATTTTGTAAGTTTTCTATACTGTAAATATCTCATAAATGTATTATTAGTAGTAATTTGCATTGCTAAGGTCTTCATTTGGACAACTTTAAAGCAGATTTTCTCAATATTTAGATGTTTTTGCCCCTCTCAGATTCCAGATTTTCAAATATTGTCCTAAAAAACTACACATAAATGGAGAGATTATTTATTCAGCTCGATATTAAAATTGACCCTTATGACTGGTTTTGTGGTCTAGGGTCACAATCTTTCATTTTTGGGTGGACTATCCCTTTAAGCAGGGCGTCTTATTCTATGTGTTACTCCATGTTTACAATACAGTACAAAATAATTCCCCCCTTTTATAGATGGAAATTAAATTGAAAGACTAACGTGTTCACTGTAAAATTATCTTTGCTTAATGTTTTAACTTACTTGTAAATTCTAGTAATCTGTACTATTCACACACTACACCTTGTTTACTCAGAAAACCAGAGTTAAGATGAATTGATTGGTTTGAGTGGCATTTTGTCAAGCAAAACAAACCTTTTCTTTCCCCTGATGTCCTCCCTAATATAATGCATTCACTCATTTCCCCAGTCATCTTGAAAGTTGAATTGTAAATACAACTGAAACATTGGCGAGAACATCACATAAGCTGACTTCATAAACTGATGTTGATTTTCCTCAAATGTTTTAATTTGGTCATCATTATGGAGATCAGTGTTCCATTAGATTCGGCACTTGGAACTTCATTTATATTTCTGTAAATCTCTTCCTATTGATGCAGCGATGCAACAAGAAATCTCAGTTATTTGATTTAAAAGGAAGAGAAGGAAGAGAATATATATATATATATAGTTGAAGACACCAGATGTAATGTTTTGGTGCGGGACACTATAGTTCATAGTTCTGAGACATATTAAACCCAAACATTCTTCATACATTATTATAGTAAAATTGGTATAATTTGTTCTGACACTCTGTGATATATTCTAAATCTAAAAAATTTAATTACTATCAAAACAATTAGATGTAGCTGAACACCTAAACTGACAAATCAAATTAGTTAGACTTACTTAAAAAAAACGTTTTAAAAAACGTTAATAAAAACAAGTAAAGTGAAATAGGAAGAGTGTGTTGTGCTGACAATGCTTAGTTAGTATAGTTCACTTACACAAGAGTAAGTAACTAAAACAGAACTGAAGAGAGTGCTTGATAACTTACTTTAGGTGTACTCTTGAGTTACTATTGTTGTGTTTTGATGCTGAATGTTGAAGTCTGTGTGTGATCAACTGCAAGATATTGTCACAAATATAGAGGGAGTTACCATGGTAACTCAAGAGTAAACCTAAAGTAAGTTATCAAGTACTCTCATCAGTTCTGTTTTAGTTACTAACTCGTTATGACGATCATAAAACATGAAGGGAAGTATTACATAGGTTGCTCTAACTATTAATTATTCAGACAGAAGCAACCTATGTATCACTTCTCTTCCTTTGAAACCAAATCAATGTGATTTCTTGCTGCATCGATAGGAGGAGAATTACAGTAATATGAAAGCCAAATGGAACACTGATCTCCATAATGGTGACTTTTGGGACAACATGTCACTAAAACCAATCAATTCATCTTAACTTGGGTTTATTCAGTCAAATCAAACATGATTGAGACACAGATGTAATGTTTCTCTAGTGGTCAGGACTCTAGAGTTCATTTCTGATGTGAGGAGAGCAAAATAAAGTCAACTGAGACTATTACACCCTAAAACTCTTCATACAGAGACTAAAACTGATTTATCAAAATGATTCCTTCACTTTGAGCTGAGCATGTTCTGCTGAAGTGTTTGTCTTTAATTGCTAATGTGACCTTTGACCCCACAGACTGAACTTAATGAAGCATTGGTTGAGCTAAACATGTGTTATCTGATTGTGTTGTTAAATCTAACAGCTGATTGGCTGATTGTAATCATTATCCAGATGAATCTGTTCAGTTTAACTCTGAGTTCTGCTCATATTATTACCGTTTTATAAACGATAGTGAATAAACTGATGATGTGAGAAATGTTGAAGGTGTCTGGATTTGACTGTATATATAAATCAAGCACTCCAGTTCTTTTTTAGTCACTAGAACTCTTGTGTAAGTGAACTATACTAAATAAGTAGGAGTTCAGATACATCTAATTGTTTTGATAGTATTTCATTTTTTAGATTTAAATACATAAATTGCTTTCTAATGCTGTTTTGTATCAAACATGTTGAGTTTTGCTGGTTTGAGTGAGAAAATAATTCATGTACTTTGAAAGATTGAATGTAGTATTGAGAAATGAGTGTGTAATGACTCTTAAACACCATCAGGAGGCAGCACACACACACACACACACACACACACACACACACACACACGCTGGCTCTGGCCATCAGAGGTCACCCTAACACTGTCTAGCGGCCGCTCTGTAACTGGTTCTGGCCTGATCTGCTTATCTTCTGACCCCTGTCCAGATCTGATGAGCGGCTCTACCGCGGCCTGGGACGACATCCAATACAATTTCTCTGAAGTGTCCAATTTTACGGGGTGATTGGACACACTGAGGGGTCAGAGGTCAGCTCTGGCGGGACGTTTACTCACCGGAGCTCCTCTCGGTCCAGGGGAGCCTTTCTGTCCAGCAGCTCCACTCGCTCCCTAAACCACAACACAAGAGCCACAGCATCAGCAA
>NC_137119.1:1549109-1649109 GCF_949357685.1 Gobio gobio | reverse complement strand
CAATTTGCGGGAGACTCCCAGAACTTCGGGGAGACTTGGGATGTCTGATTTCAATACTTTTGAAAAAAAGTTCAACTCTCTTTATAAAGCTGCTGTCACTTTAAGGCTGAATGCATGGATCCTATACTCTGATACGCATCCGATATTCTCCCAACTGTTTACTCTTCTCTTTCTCCCAGACATTTACATTTTATGAGACATGCGTCAAGTATATGCCAACTAAACTAATCTTTAATCTTTTGAGAAAACTGAAACACACTTTTGGCCATGTATGGCCATGGATGCACACACTGTGCCAAGGAACTGTCTTCTTCCATTTTGCTATAAACTGATCAGTGTTCAAAAAAATGTTAGGAAACTTCACATGACCCTACATGAGTGATTACTGATAGGCTGTCTGCAAAAAAATTAATAAAAACATTTTAAAGAAGAAAAAAATCATCCACTGACTTTCAAAAGCTGCTACAGAAACGACTTTCGTCTTTGAGGACCTTGATATAAATGTAGTGGAGTAAAAAGTACGATATTTGTCTTTCGAATGTAGTGAAGTAAAAGTAAAAGTATCCCTAAAAAATAATACTCCAGTAAAGTACAGATACTCAAAAAGTGTACTTAAGTACAGTACTCAAGTAAATGTACTTAGTTACTGTCCACCTCTGCCTAAACCTACCCATCACACACACACACACACACAAACTGCCCCTGCCCCTAAACCTACCCATCACACACACACACACACGCATACACACACTCACACTCTCTCTCTCACACACACTCTCTCTCACACACTTGCACACAAACACATACACACACACACACACACACACACACAGGATTAAGAGTCAAGGGTTCACACACTTCTGAACGGGTCATTTTAATAAATTCAGCTTGTGGACAGAACTAAATAATTAACAGCATGCGTGTCGTATGATTCTCTTATTTTGTGAAATTATTCCCATTTTCACAGATTATCGAGCGGCTCACACACTTTTCCTTCCAAATGTAAAATCCTTCATCCATGATCCTTCACAAATATGATATAATATGAGGATTTGATGCTCAACAGACATTTATGATTATTCTTTCAATCAAAACAACAGTATATATTTGAAATATAAATATTTTGTAAGATTATAAATGTCTTTAATGTCAGTTTAATGTGTCCTTGCTGAATAAAATATTCATTTATTTTTTAAAAATGGTAGTGTGTTTATTTTTACAAATAATACAGTGAGAATCACCCGATGAAAATTTTAAAATAATATATGAATATTTTGTGAGATTCACCCTCATTATTGATATATCTACACGTGTGTATTGTTTTGTGATGTCCCATGACACACGCGTGACCGGCTGTGTTTATAACGTGTGTGTGAGCGACATTAACCAGCAAAGGCTTGTATATTTTTCTGCCAGTTTCTAAAGCCCACTGAGGTTCATTAGTCATGCAATTATTTCATCTCGACTGCATGTATGGATTGAACTCTGATGTAGATCAAATATAAAATAATTTTTTCTCTCATTTGAGCAGAACAAAGCGAACGCTAATCGATTCCAGATGTGAAGCTGCCACATCTGAGGCTGTGAGAGAGTTCTGGTGAGGAAGCTCAACCGCCTCAGACAGAAAATAAACATGTTTTCAGACGATCAGGATGTTTTGACATGCAAACACTGAGGACGGAAACACGGCTGCTGTAGATGCTGGGAGTGATGGGAGTGATGGGAATGCAGATGCTGGGAGTGATGGGAGTGATGGGAATGCAGATGCTGGGAGTGATGGGAGTGATGGGAATGCATATGCTGGGAGTGATGGGAGTGATGGGAGTGATGGGAATGCAGATGCTGGGAGTGATGGGAGTGATGGGAATGCATATGCTGGGAGTGATGGGAGTGATGGGAATGCAGATGCTGGGAGTGATGGGAGTGATGGGAATGCATATGCTGGGAGTGATGGGAGTGATGGGAGTGATGGGAATGCAGATGCTGGGAGTGATGGGAGTGATGGGAATGTCAGGTTCCTCATGCTGGCGCCCGTACAGCTGAAAACACTGATGCCGGATGTCCTTTCAAACAGGCGAGTCTTTCCTTTACTCAGGTACAGAGTTTTTACAATCAAATTTAACAACAGCAACTCAGGTCAGCGCATGCTGAGGGTCACAGAGCGGGGTCAGCGCATGCTGAGGGTCACAGAGCGGGGTCAGCGCATGCTGAGGGTCACAGAGCGGGGTCAGCGCATGCTGAGGGTCACAGAGCGGGGTCAGCACATGCTGAGGGTCACAGAGCGGGGTCAGCACATGCTGAGGGTCACAGAGCGGGGTCAGCACATGCTGAGGGTCACAGAGCGGGGTCAGCGCATGCTGAGGGTCACAGAGCGGGGTCAGCACATGCTGAGGGTCACAGAGCGGGGTCAGCGCATGCTGAGGGTCACAGAGCGGGGTCAGCGCATGCTGAGGGTCACAGAGCGGGGTCAGCGCATGCTGAGGGTCACAGAGCGGGGTCAGCGCATGCTGAGGGTCACAGAGCGGGGTCAGCTCATGCTGAGGGTCACAGAGCGGGGTCAGCTCATGCTGAGGGTCACAGAGCGGGGTCAGCTCATGCTGAGGGTCACAGAGCGGGGTCAGCACATGCTGAGGGTCACAGAGCGGGGTCAGCGCATGCTGAGGGTCACAGAGCGGGGTCAGCGCATGCTGAGGGTCACAGAGCGGGGTCAGCACATGCTGAGGGTCACAGAGCGGGGTCAGCTCATGCTGAGGGTCACAGAGCGGGGTCAGCGCATGCTGAGGGTCACAGAGCGGGGTCAGCACATGCTGAGGGTCACAGAGCGGGGTCAGCTCATGCTGAGGGTCACAGAGCGGGGTCAGCTCATGCTGAGGGTCACAGAGCGGGGTCAGCTCATGCTGAGGGTCACAGAGCGGGGTCAGCTCATGCTGAGGGTCACAGAGCGGGGTCAGCTCATGCTGAGGGTCACAGAGCGGGGTCAGCACATGCTGAGGGTCACAGAGCGGGGTCAGCTCATGCTGAGGGTCACAGAGCGGGGTCAGCGCATGCTGAGGGTCACAGAGCGGGGTCAGCGCATGCTGAGGGTCACAGAGCGGGGTCAGCGCATGCTGAGGGTCACAGAGCGGGGTCAGCACATGCTGAGGGTCACAGAGCGGGGTCAGCTCATGCTGAGGGTCACAGAGCGGGGTCAGCTCATGCTGAGGGTCACAGAGCGGGGTCAGCACATGCTGAGGGTCACAGAGCGGGGTCAGCTCATGCTGAGGGTCACAGAGCGGGGTCAGCGCATGCTGAGGGTCACAGAGCGGGGTCAGCACATGCTGAGGGTCACAGAGCGGGGTCAGCGCATGCTGAGGGTCACAGAGCGGGGTCAGCACATGCTGAGGGTCACAGAGCGGGGTCAGCGCATGTTGAGGGTCACAGAGCGGGGTCAGCGCATGCTGAGGGTCACAGAGCGGGGTCAGCACATGCTGAGGGTCACAGAGCGGGGTCAGCGCATGTTGAGGGTCAAAGAGCGGGGTCAGCGCATACTGAGGGTCACAGAGCGGGGTCAGCGCATGCTGAGGGTCACAGAAGTGGCCAACTTTCTGCAGAGTCAAGAGCTCCAGACCTCCAAACTTCTGTGGCCTTTAGATGAGCTCAAGAACAGTGTGTAGAGCTTCATGGAATGGGTTTCCATGGCCGAGCAGCTCATCCAAGCCTTACATCACCAAGTGCAATGCAAAGCGTGGGATGCAGTGGGGTAAAGCGGGCCGCCACTGGACTCTAGAGCAGTGGAGACGTGTTCTCTGAGTGACCAATCACGCTTCTCTGTCTGACAATCCCATGGACGAGTCTGGGTTTGGTGGTTGGGATGAATAATTTTCGTCATAGTTTTCGCCAATGACCTTTTTCCTCTGACGAAAACGAGACGACAATAAAAAAAAAAACTAGTGTTGGATGACAAAAACTATGAGGAAAATCTACTGTCATTTTCGTCAACAAATAAAAACGAGACGGAAAATGTTAGTAACGGTCGATTTGGGAAGGCTCACAATCAATGAACATTAGCACACATTTATGCCAGACCAGTGTTTATGAACTAATGCTGATGAATAATGACAGTGTTTACTTTACCATGTTTATATAGTAATATGTTTTAGACGGTTGTAACAATGCATATTTTATCTCCTGAACTTGAAACCTACAACCTGCCACTGGTAGTGATCACAACCTGAGAGCTCACCCTCAGGGAGGCCTAGTGAGGCCTTACCACTAACAGCGGGCCTTCAGGGAGGCCTGATGAGGCCTACAACCTGATAGCCGCCAGGCTAGCTGTCCTGATGCGCATATCGGAACATACCTCCAGTGAGGCCTGGTTGAGGCCTTCCAACTGAAAATGCGCTTTGTTCAAGAGGCCTACTGAGGCCTACAATTGACAGCCAACCTTCAGGAGAGCGTATTTGCCCCTTTTTAACCTGATAGCCAGCTAGGCTAGTAGTACCTTATGCCTCAGCATTGGCACCTGCCTTACTAGAGGCCTGATAAGGCCTACCACTGTCACCGTACTCTTGAAAACGGTGCAATCCTTCCTGCTAACTGGGACAGACATATTTTTTTTTTCAAAATGTGGGTTGTAGTAATATTAGACCCTACGGCTCGTCTTCATGGAGGCCTGCTGAGGCCTAACACATGATAGCTACCCATTACTATGGGGACCCGTTCCAGGGAGGCTTGTAAAAGCCTACAAGCTGTACGAGTTTCGCAAAAACGAGAAATAACTGCCAGACAAACAAACAGCTGCTACTTAAACCAACGACTCTCAATGAGAAGAGGCCTCCGATCTAAGTGGTGCACAACCAAAGGTGACGGTGCCTCAGCAACGCGCCTCCTTCATCCACATCCCAACTGACGCTGCAGCGCTCAGTCATAACAGAGACAAACTAATCCAACCTGCAGTGGCTTAGGGAACCGAAGACACAAAGTAACCCTAAGCGGTAGACAAACACTCCATTCTATCAGAAAAGTGTGCTACCGCCTAGTAATCCGCAAACATTTCAAAGAAAAGAGCGGCGGCCTAAACACTACTCTCAATATGAGAGGAGGCCCATCTTCTGATAACCATGCGCGGTGGCCTACCTGGCGCCATCTTGACCAACCAGGGAAAGCCAACACACGCTCACCTACACAGCCCAGAGTCTGGCGCTGTGCTAAGCCAACTAAACAGGGGAAAGACAGTTCTCTCTGATGAATACCAAACTCTATACAGGAACCTAGGGTCTGTAAGAAATACATATTTTTAGTGTAAAACACAAAAAATGACCACTCTCACCTGCGGCATGTTGAGCGAAGACTCATTGTGCAGTTCTCACCACCATGTTCTACCGCCCTTGAATGCCTGAAAGGGGCGTTCTCACTGAGTAAGTCCGGGCGGGCCATCAGAACATAGTTATACTCATCATGGGCCCGCCTCAGACCTGATGTAAGAAGCGCCTGGGTAAAAATCATAAAAAGACATTAAAAAGCAAAAAGGAGAGGGCTAGGATGTAACCGCCCTCAAGGGAAGTGATCCATCACCAACGCCCTCTTTGAGAGCGTCTGTCCTGGATCACCTCCCTCAGATCCTTTTTCCCCACGGGAATCCCGTCTCCTCTGTGCCCTGCCCCTCATGGAGGGGGGGGGGGGGCACGAGAGGAGACGCTAGCCCTCTGGTCCTGCCTACGGTCCTCAGACCGTGAAGGACCAGGTCCCGCCTGCCTGGGTGGGGGCGCGGATCTCAGCGGTATGCATGTCTAAATGCCTTCGCCTCCCCGAACTTTCCAACCACCGCCTCAACGGAGGTGCCGAAAAGTTCATTAGGCGAAACCGGCGAATCGAGGAGAAAGCCCTTCTCTTTCTCCCCGATATCAGCCAGGCTCATCCACAGATGCCTCTCCGTGACCACCATAGCCGCCAGAGAGCGGCCGATGGCAGCAGCAGTCTGCTTGGTGGCCCGGAGAGACAGATCTGTGGTGCGGCGCCGCTCAGCAACCGCCTCAGGGGACAGCCCGGCCCCCTGGTCGAGATCCTCCAGCAGGTCCGCCTGGTACGCCTGAAACACCGCCATGGTGTGAAAAAGCAGCACCAGCCTGACCCGCTGCCGTGTATGCCCCTGCCATTAAAGCACAACGTGATTTAGAGAGGCAGAGTTTGAGCTCTCAGTGTTGATGCCCACGAAACGCGAGAAAAGTTCGCGAACTTTCCTCGCCAGTCGGTAGCCTCAACACATATCCATATTCCCCTATCCCCTCGACATCAGCGAAGTTAAAACGCTGATGTCGATGAACATTGGGTCGAATATGGATTCTTCCATGCCCTCTCGATCTCTGTAAGAAGATCAAGAAGGAATGGAAGGCTCATCTGAGCTGATGGTTTATGGCCAAGGAGAAATCGATCGTGCAATCTACCACGAGCGATCTCTCCTCTAACGCGCCAACATGGCAGCAGCAGCCTGCCTGTAGTACGTTCCATAACATTCATCAGCTCAGCATACACGGTCAGGGTGGCTGAGAGGATTCATACCACTCTCACCAGCCATCCCTAAGAGCACTTAGTGTTTAGTCTCGTTAGCCGCCAGATCGTCGCGACGATCGGCGAGCTGCATCTGAGAACCCATGATGTATGCCAACGCTCAGCCTCAGCTTGAGCGGGACAGCATCATCCAGTCCCAGATGCCAAACTCTCTTCCCTCAGGAAAAAAGCCAGACTAGAGTGGAGCGATCTCAGATTGAAAACCGCTCACACTCACACACAAACAACTTCAAATGAACTTGACTGTGCATGCTCTTGATCCCAGGCAGTAAATACACACTCGTGTGTATTAATAATTGAATTTGTTTTACCTTAACTCGTATAGCAGTTCAAACAGACAGTCCCTGAAGACGAGAAGATGTGTATGTGTTGGCACGGCGCCCTTTTATACTTCCGGGTCGCACGATGATGACGTCAAGGGCTGACGTCGGTCAAAGACTTTGCCGTGATTCGATAGTAGCTTCAGACACAAGTCACGCCGAGGGCGTTCCCCATTGCGTCCGCTAGACGCAGCGAGAGTTCCCTTTCGAAAGGGAATCACAAACACTAGTAGTCCATATCGCGATTTGATGGAAGTGTGCGGACTTGCATTGGATTTATTCAAGTCCCGTGTTAAATTGTAAATTCCATTTTTATAACTAGATTCCGTGAGTCTGCGTTTTCTGCATTGCGGAAATCATCAGGCCCTACACTTCACGAGCATTGTACCATTTCATTTGTGAGAAACTATCCTTATAACACATACACACAGAAAAATGTCTTCAAGGCAACCCGTCAGAATAAAAGTTTGGACAGTGTAGCGTAACCTATGCCTTCATGTAATCATTTAAAACTCTGTTGTGTAGCATTTTGAATTTACACAAATGAAAGGATTTGTTTAATTTGTATTGGAATAAAAGATAAGTGTTGTATGCCTATTAAAAAAATGTAATACATAAAACAAATAAATATATATTTTGTTAAACGTTTAATAAATTGCTGTTAAATTAATGTTAACTAAGTTTCATGATTTCAATTAATTAGACATGCTTTTTGATTAATACAATTTAATATAACCATCCAGAAAAAAAAAAAAAAGGATTGGATTTTTTCTTCTTCTTCTGGAATTTGAATTTAAAAAAAAGAAATTTGAACATAACATATGCATCTGAAGTTATAATTAAATACGGAACAACAGTGTGTATTATGTTTATCGTTTGAAATGGCGCTCACTCATTTCTGTGAAGGACCCGAGTAGATGACGCATGCTCAGTTACTTTCCACACAGACACACTTCATTTTTGTTTGAAATAATTCTTATGTGTGTAATAATTTCCTTCAGTCTAATTTAAAGTTGTGGGGGTGGAGAGGTCATGCAACAGTGAAAATAACCTCAAGATTGTAAATGTGCAATTGTATAGGGCCCCATTCCTCTATTTTGTTTGTTTGGATTTGGTATTGAACTGCATTTCAATGCATGAGACACATATTTAACAAGTGCTTTTGTGGATAAAGAGGAAGACTCACTGGAACACCTCGAGGTCCATCTGTGCCCGGCTTCCCGGCGTCTCCTTTCTCTCCCTGAGGAACACACACAGATCCACTCATCAACATCTCAGATCGGAAACAGCTCAACTGTGGCTCTCAGAATCACTTTAATATTACTTTTAATAACACTCTATACAGGGGCGTACATTTTATCTAACAGTAGGGGGGGACGATAAACATGAAATTTCTCAAGAGCAATTTTAGAAGGGGACACAAATAATACAGCCAAAATCGTACTGGTAAGGATATGTGTACCACAAAAAAATAACAAAAACTATTTGTGCTTATTTGGCGTTTTGGTGCACTGTCCGTTTTTCTTTTCTCTGCCATTTTATCTGACCAACAACACAAAGCAATAGTTGTTTAAATATGAGTAAGGTTCACCACACAGTCATATTATATAAAATTATCTTGCATCCTCCACATAGTATTTTATACTATGATATTCAGATCTTTAGATATCCAACTGCAGCAAGTCCTCAGATCTGCCACTTATTATCATATTGAGCAAAACCCGACACAGATCTGACAGAGCGCTGTGCGCATATACCTTAGATTTAGAATTAGTGCCAATTCCAGGGCGGGTTGCTTAAATTATGGGTTCATTCGCCTATCATTCTTAATGAAAAACACAGCAAGAAAACAGTACAATGACACACTTTAAATAGGCACTTTTACATTTCGCTTTGAAACCAAAACTTGGGACTCAAAATGTTCCTAAACTTAAACACATTTTTTTGTCCCGTTTGCTTTTGTATTGTTTTACTACTTACACATTTATTTTAAGTATATATCATTATATTATTTACAATACTCAGCATGGTTTTTTAGGGGGGGGTCATGTCCCCCCCCCGTGATTTACGCCCCTGACTCTATATAAATGTTATAAATGTATCTTGTCAGCAGAAGACGGGAGGTTTATCTTGCGATGATCTGAGCTGGACACATTGGCCTTAAGTAAAGAACAAATGTTTGCCCTCCATGAAAGCTTCAAGTACACTCACTAACACTTCAGCTTTGTGAAGCGGTTTGAAAGGCCGGGAGAAAGAGAAACGAAGAGCTTGGCATTCCAGCACATATAAAAACATCTAAGCAAGCAAACCTTTCATTAGACGAGCAGCGAGACATGAATGTGGACTGTGGTGGCCTGGACCCAATAACGGCTCAGACTCTGGCCTGACATCTGTAGGTGTGTTTGGCAACATAAAACACACTCTATGCAAACATTCAAAGTGTAGAGTTTGTGGAAAACATGTCTCAGTCGCACTAATATATGTCCAGCGTTAACACATGCAGGACGGTCAGAATGTCAGCCATTTTGTGCTATAAATGTTTCCTTTCTGGTATGAGCTAGCCTGGATGCCAGCCGAACTTAGCCCCGCCCACAACATTTGAGCTCAGGCAGTTCGGTCTGGATTTGATCCGTAGAGAAGTAATTATGCACGAACAGAAACTGTTCAGACCAATGAAATCATCAGGACGGGCTTTAGACGATGATGGACAGATGATCAACAGTAACGTCATCATCACGTCATCAAAGGCGCTTGGGTTGAGTTTGTTCTAATCCTAAACGGAGAACTTGTTCGTATATGCGTTCACCTTTACTATTTCTCTCAGAAATGATGATGGTGTTGTAAGTACTCTGTGTATCCTTAAATAATTTTTTTACAACACCGGCAAAGATCGTTTACACTCATCTTTTTCTTCTAACATTACTTATTCCAGCGTGCGGGCAGACAGGGTTGCCAAGTTTGCAACAAAACCCGCCCAATTGCTAATCAAAACTAGCCAAAAACAAGCCCAATAGCTTTCCAGGGGGGGTTCTCCGGGAAAAAATGGCATTTGAGGGGTTAAATATGTGTTATTTTGGCTAAAATTCGCATTTCTGGGTCTGTATACCCCATAATTGGGGTCGCTTCAACCCGTGGACTTGGCAACACAGTGCAGTCGAGTTCTGTTGACATTTGACACCTAACGTTATGCGTCGCTCCGTTGCTCTGATTGGTTGTAGGTCTATCCAATTGAGGTCTTTCCTGGTTCGGTTGAAACACATCCCATAATCACAGCCCAACGGAGCAGATCAGACTCATATTCTGACTAGAACTGAGTAAGACGACGTCAGGCTAGGTATGAGCCTTTCTGAGGTATCGCTCATTTTCCACACATTGGAAAGACTTGCCTGTGCAAAATTATATTACGTTACTTCTCACATGTTTCAAAGTGAAATGTGCAGTGATTGGCACTAAAAGTGTGTTCAGTTATACATCAGCTCATGTCAATGTCAAATGCTGAACAGTGAGTTGAGTCGTTGATGAGCTGTAGATTATTGTAATGTTGATGAGCTGTAGATTATTGTAATGTTCATGAGCTGTAGATTATTGTAATGTTCATGAGCTGTAGATTATTGTAATGTTGATGAGCTGTAGATTATTGTAATGTTGATGAGCTGTAGATTATTGTAATGTTGATGAGCTGTAGATTATTGTAATGATGATGAGCTGTAGATTATTGTAATGTTGATGAGCTGTAGATTATTGTAATGTTCATGAGCTGTAGATTATTGTAATGTTCATGAGCTGTAGATTATTGTAATGTTCATGAGCTGTAGATTATTGTAATGTTGATGAGCTGTAGATTATTGTAATGTTCATGAGCTGTAGATTATTGTAATGTTCATGAGCTGTAGATTATTGTAATGTTGATGATCTGTAGATTATTGTAATGTTGATGAGCTGTAGATTATTGTAATGTTCATGAGCTGTAGATTATTGTAATGTTCATGAGCTGTAGATTATTGTAATGTTGATGAGCTGTAGATTATTGTAATGTTCATGAGCTGTAGATTATTGTAATGTTGATGAGCTGTAGATTATTGTAATGTTCATCAGCTGTAGATTATTGTAATGTTCATGAGCTGTAGATTATTGTAATGTTCATGAGCTGTAGATTATTGTAATGTTCATGAGCTGTAGATTATTGTAATGTTGATGATCTGTAGATTATTGTAATGTTGATGAGCTGTAGATTATTTTAATGTTGATGAGCTGTAGATTATTGTAATGTTGATGAGCTGTAGATTATTGTAATGTTGATGAGCTGTAGATTATTGTAATGTTGATGATCTGTAGATTATTGTAATGTTGATGAGCTGTAGATTATTGTAATGTTGATGAGCTGTAGATTATTGTAATGTTGATGATCTGTAGATTATTGTAATGTTGATGAGCTGTAGATTATTGTAATGTTCATGAGCTGTAGATTATTGTAATGTTGATGAGCTGTAGATTATTGTAATGATGATGAGCTGTAGATTATTGTAATGTTGATGATCTGTAGATTATTGTAATGTTGATGAGCTGTAGATTATTGTAATGTTGATGAGCTGTAGATTATTGTAATGTTGATGATCTGTAGATTATTGTAATGTTGATGATCTGTAGATTATTGTAATGATGATGAGCTGTAGATTATTGTAATGTTGATGATCTGTAGATTATTGTAATGATGATGATCTGTAGATTATTGTAATGTTGATGATCTGTAGATTATTGTAATGATGATGAGCTGTAGATTATTGTAATGTTGATGAGCTGTAGATTATTGTAATGTTGATGATCTGTAGATTATTGTAATGTTGATGAGCTGTAGATTATTGTAATGTTCATGAGCTGTAGATTATTGTAATGTTGATGAGCTGTAGATTATTGTAATGTTGATGAGCTGTAGATTATTGTAATGTTGATGAGCTGTAGATTATTGTAATGATGATGAGCTGTAGATTATTGTAATGTTCATCAGCTGTAGATTATTGTAATGTTGATGAGCTGTAGATTATTGTAATGTTGATGAGCTGTAGATTATTGTAATGTTCATCAGCTGTAGATTATTGTAATGTTGATGAGCTGTAGATTATTGTAATGTTCATGAGCTGTAGATTATTGTAATGTTGATGAGCTGTAGATTATTGTAATGTTCATCAGCTGTAGATTATTGTAATGTTGATGAGCTGTAGATTATTGTAATGTTGATGAGCTGTAGATTATTGTAATGTTCATCAGCTGTAGATTATTGTAATGTTGATGAGCTGTAGATTATTGTAATGTTGATGAGCTGTAGATTATTGTAATGTTCATCAGCTGTAGATTATTGTAATACTCATGAGCTGTAGATTATTGTAGTGTTGATGAGCTGTAGATTATTGTAATGTTGATGAGCTGTAGATTATTGTAATGTTGATGATCTGTAGATTATTGTAATGTTGATGAGCTGTAGATTATTGTAATGTTCATCAGCTGTAGATTATTGTAATGTTGATGAGCTGTAGATTATTGTAATGTTGATGAGCTGTAGATTATTGTAATGATCATGAGCTGTAGATTATTGTAATGTTGATGAGCTGTAGATTATTGTAATGTTGATGAGCTGTAGATTATTGTAATGTTGATGAGCTGTAGATTATTGTAATGTTGATGAGCTGTAGATTATTGTAATGTTCATCAGCTGTAGATTATTGTAATGTTCATGAGCTGTAGATTATTGTAATGTTGATGAGCTGTAGATTATTGTAATGATCATGAGCTGTAGATTATTGTAATGTTGATGAGCTGTAGATTATTGTAATGTTCATGAGCTGTAGATTATTGTAATGTTCATGATCTGTAGATTATTGTAATGTTGATGAGCTGTAGATTATTGTAATGTTCATGAGCTGTAGATTATTGTAATGTTCATCAGCTGTAGATTATTGTAATGTTGATGAGCTGTAGATTATTGTAATGTTGATGAGCTGTAGATTATTGTAATGTTGATGAGCTGTAGATTATTGTAATGTTCATGAGCTGTAGATTATTGTAATGTTCATGAGCTGTAGATTATTGTAATGTTGATGAGCTGTAGATTATTGTAATGTTCATGAGCTGTAGATTATTGTAATACTCATGAGCTGTAGATTATTGTAATGTTGATGAGCTATAGATTATTGTAATGTTCATGAGCTGTAGATTATTGTAATGTTCATGAGCTGTAGATTATTGTAATGTTCATGAGCTGTAGATTATTGTAATGTTCATGAGCTGTAGATTATTGTAATGTTCATGAGCTGTAGATTATTGTAATGTTCATGAGCTGTAGATTATTGTAATACTCATGAGCTGTAGATTATTGTAATGTTGATGAGCTGTAGATTATTGTAATGTTCATGAGCTGTAGATTATTGTAATGTTCATGAGCTGTAGATTATTGTAATGTTCATGAGCTGTAGATTATTGTAATACTCATGAGCTGTAGATTATTGTAATGTTGATGAGCTGTAGATTATTGTAATGTTGATGAGCTGTAGATTATTGTAATACTCATGAGCTGTAGATTATTGTAATGTTGATGAGCTGTAGATTATTGTAATGTTGATGAGCTGTAGATTATTGTAATGTTGATGAGCTGTAGATTATTGTAATGTTGATGAGCTGTAGATTATTGTAATACTCATGAGCTGTAGATTATTGTAATGTTGATGAGCTGTAGATTATTGTAATGTTGATGAGCTGTAGATTATTGTAATACTCATGAGCTGTAGATTATTGTAATGTTGATGAGCTGTAGATTATTGTAATGTTGATGAGCTGTAGATTATTGTAATGTTCATGAGCTGTAGATTATTGTAATGTTCATGAGCTGTAGATTATTGTAATGTTCATGAGCTGTAGATTATTGTAATGTTGATGAGCTGTAGATTATTGTAATGTTGATGAGCTGTAGATTATTGTAATGTTGATGAGCTGTAGATTATTGTAATGTTGATGAGCTGTAGATTATTGTAATGTTCATGAGCTGTAGATTATTGTAATGATGATGAGCTGTAGATTATTGTAATGATGATGAGCTGTAGATTATTGTAATGTTGATGAGCTGTAGATTATTGTAATGTTCATGAGCTGTAGATTATTGTAATGTTGATGAGCTGTAGATTATTGTAATGTTGATGAGCTGTAGATTATTGTAATGTTGATGAGCTGTAGATTATTGTAATGTTCATGAGCTGTAGATTATTGTAATGTTCATGAGCTGTAGATTATTGTAATGTTGATGAGCTGTAGATTATTGTAATGTTGATGAGCTGTAGATTATTGTAATGTTGATGAGCTGTAGATTATTGTAATGTTGATGAGCTGTAGATTATTGTAATGTTCATCAGCTGTAGATTATTGTAATGTTGATGAGCTGTAGATTATTGTAATGTTGATGAGCTGTAGATTATTGTAATGTTGATGAGCTGTAGATTATTGTAATGTTGATGAGCTGTAGATTATTGTAATGATGATGAGCTGTAGATTATTGTAATGATGATGAGCTGTAGATTATTGTAATGTTGATGAGCTGTAGATTATTGTAATGATGATGAGCTGTAGATTATTGTAATGTTGATGAGCTGTAGATTATTGTAATGTTGATGAGCTGTAGATTATTGTAATGATGATGAGCTGTAGATTATTGTAATGTTGATGAGCTGTAGATTATTGTAATGTTGATGAGCTGTAGATTATTGTAATGTTGATGAGCTGTAGATTATTGTAATGATGATGAGCTGTAGATTATTGTAATGTTGATGAGCTGTAGATTATTGTAATGTTCATGAGCTGTAGATTATTGTAATGTTCATGAGCTGTAGATTATTGTAATGTTCATGAGCTGTAGATTATTGTAATGTTCATGAGCTGTAGATTATTGTAATGTTCATGAGCTGTAGATTATTGTAATGTTCATGAGCTGTAGATTATTGTAATGTTGATGATCTGTAGATTATTGTAATGTTGATGAGCTGTAGATTATTGTAATGATCATGAGCTGTAGATTATTGTAATGTTGATGATCTGTAGATTATTGTAATGTTGATGAGCTCTAGATTATTGTAATGATCATGAGCTGTAGATTATTGTAATGATCATGAGCTGTAGATTATTGTAATGTTGATGATCTGTAGATTATTGTAATGTTGATGAGCTGTAGATTATTGTAATGATCATGAGCTGTAGATTATTGTAATGTTGATGATCTGTAGATTATTGTAATGTTGATGAGCTGTAGATTATTGTAATGATGATGAGCTGTAGATTATTGTAATGTTCATGAGCTGTAGATTATTGTAATGTTCATGAGCTGTAGATTATTGTAATGATCATGAGCTGTAGATTATTGTAATGTTGATGAGCTGTAGATTATTGTAATGTTCATGAGCTGTAGATTATTGTAATGATCATGAGCTGTAGATTATTGTAATGTTGATGATCTGTAGATTATTGTAATGTTGATGAGCTGTAGATTATTGTAATGTTGATGAGCTGTAGATTATTGTAATGTTGATGATCTGTAGATTATTGTAATGTTCATGAGCTGTAGATTATTGTAATGTTCATGAGCTGTAGATTATTGTAATGTTCATGAGCTGTAGATTATTGTAATGTTGATGAGCTGTAGATTATTGTAATGTTCATGAGCTGTAGATTATTGTAATGTTGATGAGCTGTAGATTATTGTAATGTTGATGATCTGTAGATTATTGTAATGTTGATGAGCTGTAGATTATTGTAATGTTCATGAGCTGTAGATTATTGTAATGTTCATGAGCTGTAGATTATTGTAATGTTGATGAGCTGTAAATTATTGTAATGTTGATGAGCTGTAGATTATTGTAATGTTCATGAGCTGTAGATTATTGTAATGTTCATGAGCTGTAGATTATTGTAATGTTCATGAGCTGTAGATTATTGTAATGTTCATGAGCTGTAGATTATTGTAATGTTGATGAGCTGTAGATTATTGTAATGTTCATGAGCTGTAGATTATTGTAATGTTGATGAGCTGTAGATTATTGTAATGTTGATGAGCTGTAGATTATTGTAATGTTGATGAGCTGTAGATTATTGTAATGTTCATGAGCTGTAGATTATTGTAATGTTCATGAGCTGTAGATTATTGTAATACTCATGAGCTGTAGATTATTGTAGTGTTGATGAGCTGTAGATTATTGTAATGTTGATGAGCTGTAGATTATTGTAATGATCATCAGCTGTAGATTATTGTAATGATCATCAGCTGTAGATTATTGTAATGATCATGAGCTGTAGATTATTGTAATGATCATGAGCTGTAGATTATTGTAATGATCATCAGCTGTAGATTATTGTAATGATCATGAGCTGTAGATTATTGTAATGATCATCAGCTGTAGATTATTGGAATGATCATCAGCTGTAGATTATTGTAATGATCATGAGCTGTAGATTATTGTAATGATCATCAGCTGTAGATTATTGTAATGATCATGAGCTGTAGATTATTGTAATGATCATCAGCTGTAGATTATTGGAATGATCATCAGCTGTAGATTATTGTAATGATCATGAGCTGTAGATTATTGTAATGATGATGAGCTGTAGATTATTGTAGTGTTGATGAGCTGTAGATTATTGTAATGTTGATGAGCTGTAGATTATTGTAATGATCATGAGCTGTAGATTATTGTAATGTTGATGAGCTGTAGATTATTGTAATGTTGATGAGCTGTAGATTATTGTAATGTTGATGATCTGTAGATTATTGTAATGTTGATGAGCTGTAGATTATTGTAATGTTCATCAGCTGTAGATTATTGTAATGTTCATGAGCTGTAGATTATTGTAATGTTGATGAGCTGTAGATTATTGTAATGATCATGAGCTGTAGATTATTGTAATGTTGATGAGCTGTAGATTATTGTAATGTTGATGAGCTGTAGATTATTGTAATGTTCATCAGCTGTAGATTATTGTAATGTTGATGAGCTGTAGATTATTGTAATGTTGATGAGCTGTAGATTATTGTAATGTTGATGAGCTGTAGATTATTGTAATGTTCATGAGCTGTAGATTATTGTAATGTTCATGAGCTGTAGATTATTGTAATGTTGATGAGCTGTAGATTATTGTAATGTTCATGAGCTGTAGATTATTGTAATACTCATGAGCTGTAGATTATTGTAATGTTGATGAGCTGTAGATTATTGTAATGTTCATGAGCTGTAGATTATTGTAATGTTCATGAGCTGTAGATTATTGTAATGTTCATGAGCTGTAGATTATTGTAATGTTCATGAGCTGTAGATTATTGTAATGTTGATGAGCTGTAGATTATTGTAATGATCATCAGCTGTAGATTATTGTAATGATCATCAGCTGTAGATTATTGTAATGATCATGAGCTGTAGATTATTGTAATGATCATGAGCTGTAGATTATTGTAATGATCATCAGCTGTAGATTATTGTAATGATCATGAGCTGTAGATTATTGTAATGATCATCAGCTGTAGATTATTGGAATGATCATCAGCTGTAGATTATTGTAATGATCATGAGCTGTAGATTATTGTAATGATCATCAGCTGTAGATTATTGTAATGATCATGAGCTGTAGATTATTGTAATGATCATCAGCTGTAGATTATTGTAATGATCATCAGCTGTAGATTATTGTAATGATCATGAGCTGTAGATTATTGTAATGATGATGAGCTGTAGATTATTGTAATGATGATGAGCTGTAGATTATTGTAATGATCATGAGCTGTAGATTATTGTAATGATCATGAGCTGTAGATTATTGTAATGATGATGAGCTGTAGATTATTGTAATGATGATGAGCTGTAGATTATTGTAATGATCATGAGCTGTAGATTATTGTAATGTTGATGAGCTGTAGATTATTGTAATGTTGATGAGCTGTAGATTATTGTAGTGTTGATGAGCTGTAGATTATTGTAATGTTGATGAGCTGTAGATTATTGTAATGATCATGAGCTGTAGATTATTGTAATGTTGATGAGCTGTAGATTATTGTAATGTTGATGAGCTGTAGATTATTGTAATGTTGATGAGCTGTAGATTATTGTAATGTTGATGAGCTGTAGATTATTGTAATGTTCATCAGCTGTAGATTATTGTAATGTTCATGAGCTGTAGATTATTGTAATGTTGATGAGCTGTAGATTATTGTAATGATCATGAGCTGTAGATTATTGTAATGTTGATGAGCTGTAGATTATTGTAATGTTGATGAGCTGTAGATTATTGTAATGTTCATCAGCTGTAGATTATTGTAATGTTGATGAGCTGTAGATTATTGTAATGTTGATGAGCTGTAGATTATTGTAATGTTGATGAGCTGTAGATTATTGTAATGTTGATGAGCTGTAGATTATTGTAATGTTCATGAGCTGTAGATTATTGTAATGTTGATGAGCTGTAGATTATTGTAATGTTCATGAGCTGTAGATTATTGTAATGTTCATGAGCTGTAGATTATTGTAATGTTGATGAGCTGTAGATTATTGTAATGTTCATGAGCTGTAGATTATTGTAATACTCATGAGCTGTAGATTATTGTAATGTTGATGAGCTGTAGATTATTGTAATGTTCATGAGCTGTAGATTATTGTAATGTTCATGAGCTGTAG
Organism: Gobio gobio; assembly: GCF_949357685.1. Classification (NCBI taxonomy): domain Eukaryota; kingdom Metazoa; phylum Chordata; class Actinopteri; order Cypriniformes; family Gobionidae; genus Gobio; species Gobio gobio. The sequence continues at coordinate 1,630,550 of NC_137119.1, read as the reverse complement.
ATTATTGTAATGTTCATGAGCTGTAGATTATTGTAATGTTCATGAGCTGTAGATTATTGTAATGTTCATGAGCTAGAGATTATTGTAATGTTCATGAGCTGTAGATTATTGTAATACTCATGAGCTGTAGATTATTGTAATGTTGATGAGCTGTAGATTATTGTAATGTTCATCAGCTGTAGATTATTGTAATGTTGATGAGCTGTAGATTATTGTAATGTTGATGAGCTGTAGATTATTGTAATGTTCATCAGCTGTAGATTATTGTAATACTCATGAGCTGTAGATTATTGTAGTGTTGATGAGCTGTAGATTATTGTAATGTTGATGAGCTGTAGATTATTGTAATGTTGATGATCTGTAGATTATTGTAATGTTGATGAGCTGTAGATTATTGTAATGTTCATCAGCTGTAGATTATTGTAATGTTGATGAGCTGTAGATTATTGTAATGTTGATGAGCTGTAGATTATTGTAATGATCATGAGCTGTAGATTATTGTAATGTTGATGAGCTGTAGATTATTGTAATGTTGATGAGCTGTAGATTATTGTAATGTTGATGAGCTGTAGATTATTGTAATGTTGATGAGCTGTAGATTATTGTAATGTTCATCAGCTGTAGATTATTGTAATGTTCATGAGCTGTAGATTATTGTAATGTTGATGAGCTGTAGATTATTGTAATGATCATGAGCTGTAGATTATTGTAATGTTGATGAGCTGTAGATTATTGTAATGTTCATGAGCTGTAGATTATTGTAATGTTCATGATCTGTAGATTATTGTAATGTTGATGAGCTGTAGATTATTGTAATGTTCATGAGCTGTAGATTATTGTAATGTTCATCAGCTGTAGATTATTGTAATGTTGATGAGCTGTAGATTATTGTAATGTTGATGAGCTGTAGATTATTGTAATGTTGATGAGCTGTAGATTATTGTAATGTTCATGAGCTGTAGATTATTGTAATGTTCATGAGCTGTAGATTATTGTAATGTTGATGAGCTGTAGATTATTGTAATGTTCATGAGCTGTAGATTATTGTAATACTCATGAGCTGTAGATTATTGTAATGTTGATGAGCTGTAGATTATTGTAATGTTCATGAGCTGTAGATTATTGTAATGTTCATGAGCTGTAGATTATTGTAATGTTCATGAGCTGTAGATTATTGTAATGTTCATGAGCTGTAGATTATTGTAATGTTCATGAGCTGTAGATTATTGTAATGTTCATGAGCTGTAGATTATTGTAATACTCATGAGCTGTAGATTATTGTAATGTTGATGAGCTGTAGATTATTGTAATGTTCATGAGCTGTAGATTATTGTAATGTTCATGAGCTGTAGATTATTGTAATGTTCATGAGCTGTAGATTATTGTAATACTCATGAGCTGTAGATTATTGTAATGTTGATGAGCTGTAGATTATTGTAATGTTGATGAGCTGTAGATTATTGTAATACTCATGAGCTGTAGATTATTGTAATGTTGATGAGCTGTAGATTATTGTAATGTTGATGAGCTGTAGATTATTGTAATGTTGATGAGCTGTAGATTATTGTAATGTTGATGAGCTGTAGATTATTGTAATACTCATGAGCTGTAGATTATTGTAATGTTGATGAGCTGTAGATTATTGTAATGTTGATGAGCTGTAGATTATTGTAATACTCATGAGCTGTAGATTATTGTAATGTTGATGAGCTGTAGATTATTGTAATGTTGATGAGCTGTAGATTATTGTAATGTTCATGAGCTGTAGATTATTGTAATGTTCATGAGCTGTAGATTATTGTAATGTTCATGAGCTGTAGATTATTGTAATGTTCATGAGCTGTAGATTATTGTAATGTTGATGAGCTGTAGATTATTGTAATGTTCATGAGCTGTAGATTATTGTAATGTTCATGAGCTGTAGATTATTGTAATGTTGATGAGCTGTAGATTATTGTAATGTTGATGAGCTGTAGATTATTGTAATGTTGATGAGCTGTAGATTATTGTAATGTTCATGAGCTGTAGATTATTGTAATGTTCATGAGCTGTAGATTATTGTAATGTTGATGAGCTGTAGATTATTGTAATGTTGATGAGCTGTAGATTATTGTAATGTTGATGAGCTGTAGATTATTGTAATGTTGATGAGCTGTAGATTATTGTAATGTTCATCAGCTGTAGATTATTGTAATGTTGATGAGCTGTAGATTATTGTAATGTTGATGAGCTGTAGATTATTGTAATGTTGATGAGCTGTAGATTATTGTAATGTTGATGAGCTGTAGATTATTGTAATGATGATGAGCTGTAGATTATTGTAATGATGATGAGCTGTAGATTATTGTAATGTTGATGAGCTGTAGATTATTGTAATGATGATGAGCTGTAGATTATTGTAATGTTGATGAGCTGTAGATTATTGTAATGTTGATGAGCTGTAGATTATTGTAATGATGATGAGCTGTAGATTATTGTAATGTTGATGAGCTGTAGATTATTGTAATGTTGATGAGCTGTAGATTATTGTAATGTTGATGAGCTGTAGATTATTGTAATGATGATGAGCTGTAGATTATTGTAATGTTGATGAGCTGTAGATTATTGTAATGTTCATGAGCTGTAGATTATTGTAATGTTCATGAGCTGTAGATTATTGTAATGTTCATGAGCTGTAGATTATTGTAATGTTCATGAGCTGTAGATTATTGTAATGTTCATGAGCTGTAGATTATTGTAATGTTCATGAGCTGTAGATTATTGTAATGTTGATGATCTGTAGATTATTGTAATGTTGATGAGCTGTAGATTATTGTAATGATCATGAGCTGTAGATTATTGTAATGTTGATGATCTGTAGATTATTGTAATGTTGATGAGCTCTAGATTATTGTAATGATCATGAGCTGTAGATTATTGTAATGATCATGAGCTGTAGATTATTGTAATGTTGATGATCTGTAGATTATTGTAATGTTGATGAGCTGTAGATTATTGTAATGATCATGAGCTGTAGATTATTGTAATGTTGATGATCTGTAGATTATTGTAATGTTGATGAGCTGTAGATTATTGTAATGATGATGAGCTGTAGATTATTGTAATGTTCATGAGCTGTAGATTATTGTAATGTTCATGAGCTGTAGATTATTGTAATGATCATGAGCTGTAGATTATTGTAATGTTGATGAGCTGTAGATTATTGTAATGTTCATGAGCTGTAGATTATTGTAATGATCATGAGCTGTAGATTATTGTAATGTTGATGATCTGTAGATTATTGTAATGTTGATGAGCTGTAGATTATTGTAATGTTGATGAGCTGTAGATTATTGTAATGTTGATGATCTGTAGATTATTGTAATGTTGATGAGCTGTAGATTATTGTAATGTTCATGAGCTGTAGATTATTGTAATGTTCATGAGCTGTAGATTATTGTAATGTTCATGAGCTGTAGATTATTGTAATGTTGATGAGCTGTAGATTATTGTAATGTTGATGAGCTGTAGATTATTGTAATGTTGATGAGCTGTAGATTATTGTAATGTTGATGATCTGTAGATTATTGTAATGTTGATGAGCTGTAGATTATTGTAATGTTCATGAGCTGTAGATTATTGTAATGTTCATGAGCTGTAGATTATTGTAATGTTGATGAGCTGTAAATTATTGTAATGTTGATGAGCTGTAGATTATTGTAATGTTCATGAGCTGTAGATTATTGTAATGTTCATGAGCTGTAGATTATTGTAATGTTCATGAGCTGTAGATTATTGTAATGTTCATGAGCTGTAGATTATTGTAATGTTGATGAGCTGTAGATTATTGTAATGTTCATGAGCTGTAGATTATTGTAATGTTGATGAGCTGTAGATTATTGTAATGTTGATGAGCTGTAGATTATTGTAATGTTGATGAGCTGTAGATTATTGTAATGTTCATGAGCTGTAGATTATTGTAATGTTCATGAGCTGTAGATTATTGTAATACTCATGAGCTGTAGATTATTGTAGTGTTGATGAGCTGTAGATTATTGTAATGTTGATGAGCTGTAGATTATTGTAATGATCATCAGCTGTAGATTATTGTAATGATCATCAGCTGTAGATTATTGTAATGATCATGAGCTGTAGATTATTGTAATGATCATGAGCTGTAGATTATTGTAATGATCATCAGCTGTAGATTATTGTAATGATCATGAGCTGTAGATTATTGTAATGATCATCAGCTGTAGATTATTGGAATGATCATCAGCTGTAGATTATTGTAATGATCATGAGCTGTAGATTATTGTAATGATCATCAGCTGTAGATTATTGTAATGATCATGAGCTGTAGATTATTGTAATGATCATCAGCTGTAGATTATTGGAATGATCATCAGCTGTAGATTATTGTAATGATCATGAGCTGTAGATTATTGTAATGATGATGAGCTGTAGATTATTGTAGTGTTGATGAGCTGTAGATTATTGTAATGTTGATGAGCTGTAGATTATTGTAATGATCATGAGCTGTAGATTATTGTAATGTTGATGAGCTGTAGATTATTGTAATGTTGATGAGCTGTAGATTATTGTAATGTTGATGATCTGTAGATTATTGTAATGTTGATGAGCTGTAGATTATTGTAATGTTCATGAGCTGTAGATTATTGTAATGTTGATGAGCTGTAGATTATTGTAATGTTCATGAGCTGTAGATTATTGTAATACTCATGAGCTGTAGATTATTGTAATGTTGATGAGCTGTAGATTATTGTAATGTTCATGAGCTGTAGATTATTGTAATGTTCATGAGCTGTAGATTATTGTAATGTTCATGAGCTGTAGATTATTGTAATGTTCATGAGCTGTAGATTATTGTAATGTTCATGAGCTAGAGATTATTGTAATGTTCATGAGCTGTAGATTATTGTAATACTCATGAGCTGTAGATTATTGTAATGTTGATGAGCTGTAGATTATTGTAATGTTCATCAGCTGTAGATTATTGTAATGTTGATGAGCTGTAGATTATTGTAATGTTGATGAGCTGTAGATTATTGTAATGTTCATCAGCTGTAGATTATTGTAATACTCATGAGCTGTAGATTATTGTAGTGTTGATGAGCTGTAGATTATTGTAATGTTGATGAGCTGTAGATTATTGTAATGTTGATGATCTGTAGATTATTGTAATGTTGATGAGCTGTAGATTATTGTAATGTTCATCAGCTGTAGATTATTGTAATGTTGATGAGCTGTAGATTATTGTAATGTTGATGAGCTGTAGATTATTGTAATGATCATGAGCTGTAGATTATTGTAATGTTGATGAGCTGTAGATTATTGTAATGTTGATGAGCTGTAGATTATTGTAATGTTGATGAGCTGTAGATTATTGTAATGTTGATGAGCTGTAGATTATTGTAATGTTCATCAGCTGTAGATTATTGTAATGTTCATGAGCTGTAGATTATTGTAATGTTGATGAGCTGTAGATTATTGTAATGATCATGAGCTGTAGATTATTGTAATGTTGATGAGCTGTAGATTATTGTAATGTTCATGAGCTGTAGATTATTGTAATGTTCATGATCTGTAGATTATTGTAATGTTGATGAGCTGTAGATTATTGTAATGTTCATGAGCTGTAGATTATTGTAATGTTCATCAGCTGTAGATTATTGTAATGTTGATGAGCTGTAGATTATTGTAATGTTGATGAGCTGTAGATTATTGTAATGTTGATGAGCTGTAGATTATTGTAATGTTCATGAGCTGTAGATTATTGTAATGTTCATGAGCTGTAGATTATTGTAATGTTGATGAGCTGTAGATTATTGTAATGTTCATGAGCTGTAGATTATTGTAATACTCATGAGCTGTAGATTATTGTAATGTTGATGAGCTGTAGATTATTGTAATGTTCATGAGCTGTAGATTATTGTAATGTTCATGAGCTGTAGATTATTGTAATGTTCATGAGCTGTAGATTATTGTAATGTTCATGAGCTGTAGATTATTGTAATGTTCATGAGCTGTAGATTATTGTAATGTTCATGAGCTGTAGATTATTGTAATACTCATGAGCTGTAGATTATTGTAATGTTGATGAGCTGTAGATTATTGTAATGTTCATGAGCTGTAGATTATTGTAATGTTCATGAGCTGTAGATTATTGTAATGTTCATGAGCTGTAGATTATTGTAATACTCATGAGCTGTAGATTATTGTAATGTTGATGAGCTGTAGATTATTGTAATGTTGATGAGCTGTAGATTATTGTAATACTCATGAGCTGTAGATTATTGTAATGTTGATGAGCTGTAGATTATTGTAATGTTGATGAGCTGTAGATTATTGTAATGTTGATGAGCTGTAGATTATTGTAATGTTGATGAGCTGTAGATTATTGTAATACTCATGAGCTGTAGATTATTGTAATGTTGATGAGCTGTAGATTATTGTAATGTTGATGAGCTGTAGATTATTGTAATACTCATGAGCTGTAGATTATTGTAATGTTGATGAGCTGTAGATTATTGTAATGTTGATGAGCTGTAGATTATTGTAATGTTCATGAGCTGTAGATTATTGTAATGTTCATGAGCTGTAGATTATTGTAATGTTCATGAGCTGTAGATTATTGTAATGTTGATGAGCTGTAGATTATTGTAATGTTGATGAGCTGTAGATTATTGTAATGTTCATGAGCTGTAGATTATTGTAATGTTCATGAGCTGTAGATTATTGTAATGTTGATGAGCTGTAGATTATTGTAATGTTGATGAGCTGTAGATTATTGTAATGTTGATGAGCTGTAGATTATTGTAATGTTCATGAGCTGTAGATTATTGTAATGTTCATGAGCTGTAGATTATTGTAATGTTGATGAGCTGTAGATTATTGTAATGTTGATGAGCTGTAGATTATTGTAATGTTGATGAGCTGTAGATTATTGTAATGTTGATGAGCTGTAGATTATTGTAATGTTCATCAGCTGTAGATTATTGTAATGTTGATGAGCTGTAGATTATTGTAATGTTGATGAGCTGTAGATTATTGTAATGTTGATGAGCTGTAGATTATTGTAATGTTGATGAGCTGTAGATTATTGTAATGATGATGAGCTGTAGATTATTGTAATGATGATGAGCTGTAGATTATTGTAATGTTGATGAGCTGTAGATTATTGTAATGATGATGAGCTGTAGATTATTGTAATGTTGATGAGCTGTAGATTATTGTAATGTTGATGAGCTGTAGATTATTGTAATGATGATGAGCTGTAGATTATTGTAATGTTGATGAGCTGTAGATTATTGTAATGTTGATGAGCTGTAGATTATTGTAATGTTGATGAGCTGTAGATTATTGTAATGATGATGAGCTGTAGATTATTGTAATGTTGATGAGCTGTAGATTATTGTAATGTTGATGAGCTGTAGATTATTGTAATGTTCATGAGCTGTAGATTATTGTAATGTTCATGAGCTGTAGATTATTGTAATGTTCATGAGCTGTAGATTATTGTAATGTTCATGAGCTGTAGATTATTGTAATGTTCATGAGCTGTAGATTATTGTAATGTTGATGATCTGTAGATTATTGTAATGTTGATGAGCTGTAGATTATTGTAATGATCATGAGCTGTAGATTATTGTAATGTTGATGATCTGTAGATTATTGTAATGTTGATGAGCTCTAGATTATTGTAATGATCATGAGCTGTAGATTATTGTAATGATCATGAGCTGTAGATTATTGTAATGTTGATGATCTGTAGATTATTGTAATGTTGATGAGCTGTAGATTATTGTAATGATCATGAGCTGTAGATTATTGTAATGTTGATGATCTGTAGATTATTGTAATGTTGATGAGCTGTAGATTATTGTAATGATGATGAGCTGTAGATTATTGTAATGTTCATGAGCTGTAGATTATTGTAATGTTCATGAGCTGTAGATTATTGTAATGATCATGAGCTGTAGATTATTGTAATGTTGATGAGCTGTAGATTATTGTAATGTTCATGAGCTGTAGATTATTGTAATGATCATGAGCTGTAGATTATTGTAATGTTGATGATCTGTAGATTATTGTAATGTTGATGAGCTGTAGATTATTGTAATGTTGATGAGCTGTAGATTATTGTAATGTTGATGATCTGTAGATTATTGTAATGTTGATGAGCTGTAGATTATTGTAATGTTCATGAGCTGTAGATTATTGTAATGTTCATGAGCTGTAGATTATTGTAATGTTCATGAGCTGTAGATTATTGTAATGTTGATGAGCTGTAGATTATTGTAATGTTCATGAGCTGTAGATTATTGTAATGTTGATGAGCTGTAGATTATTGTAATGTTGATGATCTGTAGATTATTGTAATGTTGATGAGCTGTAGATTATTGTAATGTTCATGAGCTGTAGATTATTGTAATGTTCATGAGCTGTAGATTATTGTAATGTTGATGAGCTGTAAATTATTGTAATGTTGATGAGCTGTAGATTATTGTAATGTTCATGAGCTGTAGATTATTGTAATGTTCATGAGCTGTAGATTATTGTAATGTTCATGAGCTGTAGATTATTGTAATGTTCATGAGCTGTAGATTATTGTAATGTTGATGAGCTGTAGATTATTGTAATGTTCATGAGCTGTAGATTATTGTAATGTTGATGAGCTGTAGATTATTGTAATGTTGATGAGCTGTAGATTATTGTAATGTTGATGAGCTGTAGATTATTGTAATGTTCATGAGCTGTAGATTATTGTAATGTTCATGAGCTGTAGATTATTGTAATACTCATGAGCTGTAGATTATTGTAGTGTTGATGAGCTGTAGATTATTGTAATGTTGATGAGCTGTAGATTATTGTAATGATCATCAGCTGTAGATTATTGTAATGATCATCAGCTGTAGATTATTGTAATGATCATGAGCTGTAGATTATTGTAATGATCATGAGCTGTAGATTATTGTAATGATCATCAGCTGTAGATTATTGTAATGATCATGAGCTGTAGATTATTGTAATGATCATCAGCTGTAGATTATTGGAATGATCATCAGCTGTAGATTATTGTAATGATCATGAGCTGTAGATTATTGTAATGATCATCAGCTGTAGATTATTGTAATGATCATGAGCTGTAGATTATTGTAATGATCATCAGCTGTAGATTATTGGAATGATCATCAGCTGTAGATTATTGTAATGATCATGAGCTGTAGATTATTGTAATGATGATGAGCTGTAGATTATTGTAGTGTTGATGAGCTGTAGATTATTGTAATGTTGATGAGCTGTAGATTATTGTAATGATCATGAGCTGTAGATTATTGTAATGTTGATGAGCTGTAGATTATTGTAATGTTGATGAGCTGTAGATTATTGTAATGTTGATGATCTGTAGATTATTGTAATGTTGATGAGCTGTAGATTATTGTAATGTTCATCAGCTGTAGATTATTGTAATGTTCATGAGCTGTAGATTATTGTAATGTTGATGAGCTGTAGATTATTGTAATGATCATGAGCTGTAGATTATTGTAATGTTGATGAGCTGTAGATTATTGTAATGTTGATGAGCTGTAGATTATTGTAATGTTCATCAGCTGTAGATTATTGTAATGTTGATGAGCTGTAGATTATTGTAATGTTGATGAGCTGTAGATTATTGTAATGTTGATGAGCTGTAGATTATTGTAATGTTCATGAGCTGTAGATTATTGTAATGTTCATGAGCTGTAGATTATTGTAATGTTGATGAGCTGTAGATTATTGTAATGTTCATGAGCTGTAGATTATTGTAATACTCATGAGCTGTAGATTATTGTAATGTTGATGAGCTGTAGATTATTGTAATGTTGATGAGCTGTAGATTATTGTAATGTTGATGAGCTGTAGATTATTGTAATGATCATCAGCTGTAGATTATTGTAATGATCATCAGCTGTAGATTATTGTAATGATCATGAGCTGTAGATTATTGTAATGATCATGAGCTGTAGATTATTGTAATGATCATCAGCTGTAGATTATTGTAATGATCATGAGCTGTAGATTATTGTAATGATCATCAGCTGTAGATTATTGGAATGATCATCAGCTGTAGATTATTGTAATGATCATGAGCTGTAGATTATTGTAATGATCATCAGCTGTAGATTATTGTAATGATCATGAGCTGTAGATTATTGTAATGATCATCAGCTGTAGATTATTGGAATGATCATCAGCTGTAGATTATTGTAATGATCATGAGCTGTAGATTATTGTAATGATGATGAGCTGTAGATTATTGTAATGATGATGAGCTGTAGATTATTGTAATGATCATGAGCTGTAGATTATTGTAATGATCATGAGCTGTAGATTATTGTAATGATGATGAGCTGTAGATTATTGTAATGATGATGAGCTGTAGATTATTGTAATGATCATGAGCTGTAGATTATTGTAATGTTGATGAGCTGTAGATTATTGTAATGTTGATGAGCTGTAGATTATTGTAGTGTTGATGAGCTGTAGATTATTGTAATGTTGATGAGCTGTAGATTATTGTAATGATCATGAGCTGTAGATTATTGTAATGTTGATGAGCTGTAGATTATTGTAATGTTGATGAGCTGTAGATTATTGTAATGTTGATGAGCTGTAGATTATTGTAATGTTGATGAGCTGTAGATTATTGTAATGTTCATCAGCTGTAGATTATTGTAATGTTCATGAGCTGTAGATTATTGTAATGTTGATGAGCTGTAGATTATTGTAATGATCATGAGCTGTAGATTATTGTAATGTTGATGAGCTGTAGATTATTGTAATGTTGATGAGCTGTAGATTATTGTAATGTTCATCAGCTGTAGATTATTGTAATGTTGATGAGCTGTAGATTATTGTAATGTTGATGAGCTGTAGATTATTGTAATGTTGATGAGCTGTAGATTATTGTAATGTTCATGAGCTGTAGATTATTGTAATGTTCATGAGCTGTAGATTATTGTAATGTTGATGAGCTGTAGATTATTGTAATGTTCATGAGCTGTAGATTATTGTAATACTCATGAGCTGTAGATTATTGTAATGTTGATGAGCTGTAGATTATTGTAATGTTCATGAGCTGTAGATTATTGTAATGTTCATGAGCTGTAGATTATTGTAATGTTCATGAGCTGTAGATTATTGTAATGTTCATGAGCTGTAGATTATTGTAATGTTCATGAGCTAGAGATTATTGTAATGTTCATGAGCTGTAGATTATTGTAATACTCATGAGCTGTAGATTATTGTAATGTTGATGAGCTGTAGATTATTGTAATGTTCATGAGCTGTAGATTATTGTAATGTTCATGAGCTGTAGATTATTGTAATGTTCATGAGCTGTAGATTATTGTAATACTCATGAGCTGTAGATTATTGTAATGTTGATGAGCTGTAGATTATTGTAATGTTCCTGAGCTGTAGATTATTGTAATGTTCATGAGCTGTAGATTATTGTAATGTTGATGAGCTGTAGATTATTGTAATGTTGATGAGCTGTAGATTATTGTAATGTTGATGAGCTGTAGATTATTGTAATGTTCATCAGCTGTAGATTATTGTAATGTTCATCAGCTGTAGATTATTGTAATGTTCATGAGCTGTAGATTATTGTAATGTTGATGAGCTGTAGATTATTGTAATGATCATGAGCTGTAGATTATTGTAATGTTGATGAGCTGTAGATTATTGTAATGTTGATGAGCTGTAGATTATTGTAATGTTGATGAGCTGTAGATTATTGTAATGTTCATCAGCTGTAGATTATTGTAATGTTCATCAGCTGTAGATTAGTGTAATGTTGATCAGCTGTAGATTATTGTAATGTTCATCAGCTGTAGATTATTGTAATGTTGATGAACTGTAGATTATTGTAATGATCATGAGCTGTAGATTATTGTAATGTTCATGAGCTGTAGATTATTGTAATGTTGATGAGCTGTAGATTATTGTAATGTTGATGAGCTGTAGATTATTGTAATGTTCATCAGCTGTAGATTATTGTAATGTTGATGAACTGTAGATTATTGTAATGTTGATGAGCTGTAGATTATTGTAATGTTGATGAGCTGTAGATTATTGTAATGTTCATCAGCTGTAGATTATTGTAATGTTGATGAACTGTAGATTATTGTAATGATCATGAGCTGTAGATTATTGTAATGATCATGAGCTGTAGATTATTGTAATGTTGATGAGCTGTAGATTATTGTAATGTTCATCAGCTGTAGATTATTGTAATGTTGATGAGCTGTAGATTATTGTAATGTTGATGAGCTGTAGATTATTGTAATGTTGATGAGCTGTAGATTATTGTAATGTTCATCAGCTGTAGATTATTGTAATGTTCATCAGCTGTAGATTATTGTAATGTTGATGAACTGTAGATTATTGTAATGATCATGAGCTGTAGATTATTGTAATGTTCATGAGCTGTAGATTATTGTAATGTTGATGATCTGTAGATTATTGTAATGATCATGAGCTGTAGATTATTGTAATGTTCATGAGCTGTAGATTATTGTAATGTTGATGAGCTGTAGATTATTGTAATGTTGATGAGCTGTAGATTATTGTAATGTTCATGAGCTGTAGATTATTGTAATGTTCATGAGCTGTAGATTATTGTAATGTTGATGAGCTGTAGATTATTGTAATGTTGATGAGCTGTAGATTATTGTAATGATCATGAGCTGTAGATTATTGTAATGTTGATGAGCTGTAGATTATTGTAATGTTGATGAGCTGTAGATTATTGTAATGATCATGAGCTGTAGATTATTGTAATGTTGATGAGCTGTAAATTATTGTAATGTTGATGAGCTGTAGATTATTGTAATGTTCATGAGCTGTAGATTATTGTAATGTTGATGAGCTGTAGATTATTGTAATGTTCATGAGCTGTAGATTATTGTAATGTTGATGAGCTGTAGATTATTGTAATGTTCATGAGCTGTAGATTATTGTAATGTTGATGAGCTGTAGATTATTGTAATGTTGATGAGCTGTAGATTATTGTAATGTTGATGAGCTGTAGATTATTGTAATGTTGATGAGCTGTAGATTATTGTAATGTTGATGAGCTGTAGATTATTGTAATGATCATGAGCTGTAGATTATTGTAATGTTGATGAGCTGTAGATTATTGTAATGTTGATGAGCTGTAGATTATTGTAATGTTGATGAGCTGTAGATTATTGTAATGTTCATGAGCTGTAGATTATTGTAATGTTGATGAACTGTAGATTATTGTAATGTTGATGAGCTGTAGATTATTGTAATGTTGATGAGCTGTAGATTATTGTAATGTTGATGAGCTGTAGATTATTGTAATGTTGATGAGCTGTAGATTATTGTAATGTTGATGAGCTGTAGATTATTGTAATGTTGATGAGCTGTAGATTATTGTAATGTTGATGAGCTGTAGATTATTGTAATGTTGATGAGCTGTAGATTATTGTAATGTTGATGAGCTGTAGATTATTGTAATGTTGATGAGCTGTAGATTATTGTAATGTTGATGAGCTGTAGATTATTGTAATGTTGATGAGCTGTAGATTATTGTAATGATCATGAGCTGTAGATAATTGTAATGTTGATGAGCTGTAGATTATTGTAATGATCATGAGCTGTAGATTATTGTAATGTTGATGAGCTGTAGATTATTGTAATGTTCATGAGCTGTAGATTATTGTAATGTTGATGAGCTGTAGATTATTGTAATGTTCATGAGCTGTAGATTATTGTAATACTCATGAGCTGTAGATTATTGTAATGTTCATGAGCTGTAGATTATTGTAATACTCATGAGCTGTAGATTATTGTAATGTTCATGAGCTGTAGATTATTGTAATGTTCATGAGCTGTAGATTATTGTAATACTCATGAGCTGTAGATTATTGTAATGTTGATGAGCTGTAGATTATTGTAATGTTCATGAGCTGTAGATTATTGTAATGTTCATGAGCTGTAGATTATTGTAATGTTGATGAGCTGTAGATTATTGTAATGTTCATCAGCTGTAGATTATTGTAATGTTCATGAGCTGTAGATTATTGTAATGTTGATGAGCTGTAGATTATTGTAATGATCATGAGCTGTAGATTATTGTAATGTTGATGAGCTGTAGATTATTGTAATGTTGATGAGCTGTAGATTATTGTAATGTTGATGAGCTGTAGATTATTGTAATGTTCATCAGCTGTAGATTATTGTAATGTTCATCAGCTGTAGATTAGTGTAATGTTGATGAGCTGTAGATTATTGTAATGTTCATCAGCTCTAGATTATTGTAATGTTGATGAACTGTAGATTATTGTAATGATCATGAGCTGTAGATTATTGTAATGTTCATGAGCTGTAGATTATTGTAATGTTGATGAGCTGTAGATTATTGTAATGTTGATGAGCTGTAGATTATTGTAATGTTCATCAGCTGTAGATTATTGTAATGTTGATGAACTGTAGATTATTGTAATGTTGATGAGCTGTAGATTATTGTAATGTTGATGAGCTGTAGATTATTGTAATGTTCATCAGCTGTAGATTATTGTAATGTTGATGAACTGTAGATTATTGTAATGATCATGAGCTGTAGATTATTGTAATGATCATGAGCTGTAGATTATTGTAATGTTCATGAGCTGTAGATTATTGTAATGTTCATGAGCTGTAGATTATTGTAATGATCATGAGCTGTAGATTATTGTAATGATCATGAGCTGTAGATTATTGTAATGTTGATGAGCTGTAGATTATTGTAATGTTCATCAGCTGTAGATTATTGTAATGTTGATGAGCTGTAGATTATTGTAATGTTGATGAGCTGTAGATTATTGTAATGTTGATGAGCTGTAGATTATTGTAATGTTCATCAGCTGTAGATTATTGTAATGTTCATCAGCTGTAGATTATTGTAATGTTGATGAACTGTAGATTATTGTAATGATCATGAGCTGTAGATTATTGTAATGTTCATGAGCTGTAGATTATTGTAATGTTGATGAGCTGTAGATTATTGTAATGATCATGAGCTGTAGATTATTGTAATGTTCATGAGCTGTAGATTATTGTAATGTTGATGAGCTGTAGATTATTGTAATGATCATGAGCTGTAGATTATTGTAATGTTCATGAGCTGTAGATTATTGTATTGTTGATGAGCTGTAGCTGTAGATTATTGTAATGTTCATGAGCTGTAGATTATTGTAATGTTCATGAGCTGTAGATTATTGTAATGTTGATGAGCTGTAGATTATTGTAATGTTGATGAGCTGTAGATTATTGTAATGATCATGAGCTGTAGATTATTGTAATGTTGATGAGCTGTAGATTATTGTAATGTTGATGAGCTGTAGATTATTGTAATGTTCATGAGCTGTAGATTATTGTAATGATCATGAGCTGTAGATTATTGTAATGTTGATGAGCTGTAGATTATTGTAATGTTGATGAGCTGTAGATTATTGTAATGTTGATGAGCTGTAGATTATTGTAATGTTGATGAGCTGTAGATTATTGTAATGTTGATGAGCTGTAGATTATTGTAATGATCATGAGCTGTAGATTATTGTAATGTTGATGAGCTGTAGATTATTGTAATGTTGATGAGCTGTAGATTATTGTAATGTTGATGAGCTGTAGATTATTGTAATGTTCATGAGCTGTAGATTATTGTAATGTTGATGAACTGTAGATTATTGTAATGTTGATGAGCTGTAGATTATTGTAATGTTGATGAGCTGTAGATTATTGTAATGTTGATGAGCTGTAGATTATTGTAATGTTGATGAGCTGTAGATTATTGTAATGTTGATGAGCTGTAGATTATTGTAATGTTGATGAGCTGTAGATTATTGTAATGTTGATGAGCTGTAGATTATTGTAATGTTGATGAGCTGTAGATTATTGTAATGTTGATGAGCTGTAGATTATTGTAATGTTGATGAGCTGTAGATTATTGTAATGTTGATGAGCTGTAGATTATTGTAATGTTGATGAGCTGTAGATTATTGTAATGATCATGAGCTGTAGATAATTGTAATGTTGATGAGCTGTAGATTATTGTAATGATCATGAGCTGTAGATTATTGTAATGTTGATGAGCTGTAGATTATTGTAATGTTCATGAGCTGTAGATTATTGTAATGTTGATGAGCTGTAGATTATTGTAATGTTCATGAGCTGTAGATTATTGTAATACTCATGAGCTGTAGATTATTGTAATGTTCATGAGCTGTAGATTATTGTAATACTCATGAGCTGTAGATTATTGTAATGTTCATGAGCTGTAGATTATTGTAATGTTCATGAGCTGTAGATTATTGTAATACTCATGAGCTGTAGATTATTGTAATGTTGATGAGCTGTAGATTATTGTAATGTTCATGAGCTGTAGATTATTGTAATGTTCATGAGCTGTAGATTATTGTAATGTTGATGAGCTGTAGATTATTGTAATGTTCATCAGCTGTAGATTATTGTAATGTTCATGAGCTGTAGATTATTGTAATGTTGATGAGCTGTAGATTATTGTAATGATCATGAGCTGTAGATTATTGTAATGTTGATGAGCTGTAGATTATTGTAATGTTGATGAGCTGTAGATTATTGTAATGTTGATGAGCTGTAGATTATTGTAATGTTCATCAGCTGTAGATTATTGTAATGTTCATCAGCTGTAGATTAGTGTAATGTTGATGAGCTGTAGATTATTGTAATGTTCATCAGCTCTAGATTATTGTAATGTTGATGAACTGTAGATTATTGTAATGATCATGAGCTGTAGATTATTGTAATGTTCATGAGCTGTAGATTATTGTAATGTTGATGAGCTGTAGATTATTGTAATGTTGATGAGCTGTAGATTATTGTAATGTTCATCAGCTGTAGATTATTGTAATGTTGATGAACTGTAGATTATTGTAATGTTGATGAGCTGTAGATTATTGTAATGTTGATGAGCTGTAGATTATTGTAATGTTCATCAGCTGTAGATTATTGTAATGTTGATGAACTGTAGATTATTGTAATGATCATGAGCTGTAGATTATTGTAATGATCATGAGCTGTAGATTATTGTAATGTTCATGAGCTGTAGATTATTGTAATGTTCATGAGCTGTAGATTATTGTAATGATCATGAGCTGTAGATTATTGTAATGATCATGAGCTGTAGATTATTGTAATGTTGATGAGCTGTAGATTATTGTAATGTTCATCAGCTGTAGATTATTGTAATGTTGATGAGCTGTAGATTATTGTAATGTTGATGAGCTGTAGATTATTGTAATGTTGATGAGCTGTAGATTATTGTAATGTTCATCAGCTGTAGATTATTGTAATGTTCATCAGCTGTAGATTATTGTAATGTTGATGAACTGTAGATTATTGTAATGATCATGAGCTGTAGATTATTGTAATGTTCATGAGCTGTAGATTATTGTAATGTTGATGAGCTGTAGATTATTGTAATGATCATGAGCTGTAGATTATTGTAATGTTCATGAGCTGTAGATTATTGTAATGTTGATGAGCTGTAGATTATTGTAATGATCATGAGCTGTAGATTATTGTAATGTTCATGAGCTGTAGATTATTGTATTGTTGATGAGCTGTAGCTGTAGATTATTGTAATGTTCATGAGCTGTAGATTATTGTAATGTTCATGAGCTGTAGATTATTGTAATGTTGATGAGCTGTAGATTATTGTAATGTTGATGAGCTGTAGATTATTGTAATGATCATGAGCTGTAGATTATTGTAATGTTGATGAGCTGTAGATTATTGTAATGTTGATGAGCTGTAGATTATTGTAATGTTCATGAGCTGTAGATTATTGTAATGATCATGAGCTGTAGATTATTGTAATGTTGATGAGCTGTAGATTATTGTAATGTTGATGAACTGTAGATTATTGTAATGTTCATGAGCTGTAGATTATTGTAATGATCATGAGCTGTAGATTATTGTAATGTTGATGAGCTGTAAATTATTGTAATGTTGATGAGCTGTAGATTATTGTAATGTTCATGAGCTGTAGATTATTGTAATGTTGATGAGCTGTAGATTATTGTAATGTTCATGAGCTGTAGATTATTGTAATGTTGATGAGCTGTAGATTATTGTAATGTTCATGAGCTGTAGATTATTGTAATGTTGATGAGCTGTAGATTATTGTAATGTTGATGAGCTGTAGATTATTGTAATGTTGATGAGCTGTAGATTATTGTAATGTTGATGAGCTGTAGATTATTGTAATGATCATGAGCTGTAGATTATTGTAATGTTGATGAGCTGTAGATTATTGTAATGTTGATGAGCTGTAGATTATTGTAATGTTGATGAGCTGTAGATTATTGTAATGTTCATGAGCTGTAGATTATTGTAATGTTGATGAACTGTAGATTATTGTAATGTTGATGAGCTGTAGATTATTGTAATGTTGATGAGCTGTAGATTATTGTAATGTTGATGAGCTGTAGATTATTGTAATGTTGATGAGCTGTAGATTATTGTAATGTTGATGAGCTGTAGATTATTGTAATGTTCATGAGCTGTAGATTATTGTAATGTTCATGAGCTGTAGATTATTGTAATGTTGATGAGCTGTAGATTATTGTAATGTTGATGAGCTGTAGATTATTGTAATGTTGATGAGTTGTAGATTATTGTAATGTTGATGAGCTGTAGATTATTGTAATGTTCATCAGCTGTAGATTATTGTAATGTTGATGAGCTGTAGATTATTGTAATGTTGATGAGCTGTAGATTATTGTAATGTTCATGAGCTGTAGATTATTGTAATGTTCATGAGCTGTAGATTATTGTAATGTTCATGAGCTGTAGATTATTGTAATGTTCATGAGCTGTAGATTATTGTAATGTTGATGAGCTGTAGATTATTGTAATGTTGATGAGCTGTAGATTATTGTAATGTTCATGAGCTGTAGATTATTGTAATGTTGATGAGCTGTAGATTATTGTAATGTTGATGAGCTGTAGATTATTGTAATGTTCATGAGCTGTAGATTATTGTAATGTTCATGAGCTGTAGATTATTGTAATGTTCATGAGCTGTAGATTATTGTAATGTTCATGAGCTGTAGATTATTGTAATGCTGATGAGCTGTAGATTATTGTAATGTTGATGAGCTGTAGATTATTGTAATGCTGATGAGCTGTAGATTATTGTAATGTTGATGAACTGTAGATTATTGTAATGTTCATGAGCTGTAGATTATTGTAATGTTGATGAACTGTAGATTATTGTAATGTTGATGAACTGTAGATTATTGTAATGTTGATGAGCTGTAGATTATTGTAATGTTCATGAGCTGTATGAACTGTAGATTATTGTAATGTTCATGAGCTGTAGATTATTGTAATGTTAATGAGCTGTAGATTATTGTAATGTTCATGAGCTGTAGATTATTGTAATGTTCATGAGCTGTAGATTATTGTAATGTTCATGAGCTGTAGATTATTGTAATGATCATGAGCTGTAGATTATTGTAATGTTGATGAGCTGTAGATTATTGTAATGTTGATGAGCTGTAGATTATTGTAATGTTGATGAGCTGTAGATTATTGTAATGTTGATGAACTGTAGATTATTGTAATGTTGATGAGCTGTAGATTATTGTAATGTTGATGAGCTGTAGATTATTGTAATGTTGATGAGCTGTAGATTATTGTAATGTTGATGAACTGTAGATTATTGTAATGTTGATGAGCTGTAGATTATTGTAATGTTGATGAGCTGTAGATTATTGTAATGTTGATGAGCTGTAGATTATTGTAATGTTCATGAGCTGTAGATTATTGTAATGTTGATGAACTGTAGATTATTGTAATGTTGATGAGCTGTAGATTATTGTAATGTTCATGAGCTGTAGATTATTGTAATGTTGATGAGCTGTAGATTATTGTAATGTTGATGAGCTGTAGATTATTGTAATGTTCATCAGCTGTAGATTATTGTAATGTTGATGAACTGTAGATTATTGTAATGTTGATGAGCTGTAGATTATTGTAATGTTGATGAGCTGTAGATTATTGTAATGTTCATCAGCTGTAGATTATTGTAATGTTGATGAACTGTAGATTATTGTAATGATCATGAGCTGTAGATTATTGTAATGATCATGAGCTGTAGATTATTGTAATGTTCATGAGCTGTAGATTATTGTAATGTTCATGAGCTGTAGATTATTGTAATGATCATGAGCTGTAGATTATTGTAATGATCATGAGCTGTAGATTATTGTAATGTTGATGAGCTGTAGATTATTGTAATGTTCATCAGCTGTAGATTATTGTAATGTTGATGAGCTGTAGATTATTGTAATGTTGATGAGCTGTAGATTATTGTAATGTTGATGAGCTGTAGATTATTGTAATGTTCATCAGCTGTAGATTATTGTAATGTTCATCAGCTGTAGATTATTGTAATGTTGATGAACTGTAGATTATTGTAATGATCATGAGCTGTAGATTATTGTAATGTTCATGAGCTGTAGATTATTGTAATGTTGATGAGCTGTAGATTATTGTAATGATCATGAGCTGTAGATTATTGTAATGTTCATGAGCTGTAGATTATTGTAATGTTGATGAGCTGTAGATTATTGTAATGATCATGAGCTGTAGATTATTGTAATGTTCATGAGCTGTAGATTATTGTATTGTTGATGAGCTGTAGCTGTAGATTATTGTAATGTTCATGAGCTGTAGATTATTGTAATGTTCATGAGCTGTAGATTATTGTAATGTTGATGAGCTGTAGATTATTGTAATGTTGATGAGCTGTAGATTATTGTAATGATCATGAGCTGTAGATTATTGTAATGTTGATGAGCTGTAGATTATTGTAATGTTGATGAGCTGTAGATTATTGTAATGTTCATGAGCTGTAGATTATTGTAATGATCATGAGCTGTAGATTATTGTAATGTTGATGAGCTGTAGATTATTGTAATGTTGATGAACTGTAGATTATTGTAATGTTCATGAGCTGTAGATTATTGTAATGATCATGAGCTGTAGATTATTGTAATGTTGATGAGCTGTAAATTATTGTAATGTTGATGAGCTGTAGATTATTGTAATGTTCATGAGCTGTAGATTATTGTAATGTTGATGAGCTGTAGATTATTGTAATGTTCATGAGCTGTAGATTATTGTAATGTTGATGAGCTGTAGATTATTGTAATGTTCATGAGCTGTAGATTATTGTAATGTTGATGAGCTGTAGATTATTGTAATGTTGATGAGCTGTAGATTATTGTAATGTTGATGAGCTGTAGATTATTGTAATGTTGATGAGCTGTAGATTATTGTAATGATCATGAGCTGTAGATTATTGTAATGTTGATGAGCTGTAGATTATTGTAATGTTGATGAGCTGTAGATTATTGTAATGTTGATGAGCTGTAGATTATTGTAATGTTCATGAGCTGTAGATTATTGTAATGTTGATGAACTGTAGATTATTGTAATGTTGATGAGCTGTAGATTATTGTAATGTTGATGAGCTGTAGATTATTGTAATGTTGATGAGCTGTAGATTATTGTAATGTTGATGAGCTGTAGATTATTGTAATGTTGATGAGCTGTAGATTATTGTAATGTTCATGAGCTGTAGATTATTGTAATGTTCATGAGCTGTAGATTATTGTAATGTTGATGAGCTGTAGATTATTGTAATGTTGATGAGCTGTAGATTATTGTAATGTTGATGAGCTGTAGATTATTGTAATGTTGATGAGCTGTAGATTATTGTAATGTTCATCAGCTGTAGATTATTGTAATGTTGATGAGCTGTAGATTATTGTAATGTTGATGAGCTGTAGATTATTGTAATGTTCATGAGCTGTAGATTATTGTAATGTTCATGAGCTGTAGATTATTGTAATGTTCATGAGCTGTAGATTATTGTAATGTTCATGAGCTGTAGATTATTGTAATGTTGATGAGCTGTAGATTATTGTAATGTTGATGAGCTGTAGATTATTGTAATGTTCATGAGCTGTAGATTATTGTAATGTTGATGAGCTGTAGATTATTGTAATGTTGATGAGCTGTAGATTATTGTAATGTTCATGAGCTGTAGATTATTGTAATGTTCATGAGCTGTAGATTATTGTAATGTTCATGAGCTGTAGATTATTGTAATGTTCATGAGCTGTAGATTATTGTAATGCTGATGAGCTGTAGATTATTGTAATGTTGATGAGCTGTAGATTATTGTAATGCTGATGAGCTGTAGATTATTGTAATGTTGATGAACTGTAGATTATTGTAATGTTCATGAGCTGTAGATTATTGTAATGTTGATGAACTGTAGATTATTGTAATGTTGATGAACTGTAGATTATTGTAATGTTGATGAGCTGTAGATTATTGTAATGTTCATGAGCTGTATGAACTGTAGATTATTGTAATGTTCATGAGCTGTAGATTATTGTAATGTTAATGAGCTGTAGATTATTGTAATGTTCATGAGCTGTAGATTATTGTAATGTTCATGAGCTGTAGATTATTGTAATGTTCATGAGCTGTAGATTATTGTAATGATCATGAGCTGTAGATTATTGTAATGTTGATGAGCTGTAGATTATTGTAATGTTGATGAGCTGTAGATTATTGTAATGTTGATGAGCTGTAGATTATTGTAATGTTGATGAACTGTAGATTATTGTAATGTTGATGAGCTGTAGATTATTGTAATGTTGATGAGCTGTAGATTATTGTAATGTTGATGAGCTGTAGATTATTGTAATGTTGATGAACTGTAGATTATTGTAATGTTGATGAGCTGTAGATTATTGTAATGTTGATGAGCTGTAGATTATTGTAATGTTGATGAGCTGTAGATTATTGTAATGTTCATGAGCTGTAGATTATTGTAATGTTGATGAACTGTAGATTATTGTAATGTTGATGAACTGTAGATTATTGTAATGTTGATGAGCTGTAGATTATTGTAATGTTGATGAGCTGTAGATTATTGTAATGTTCATGAGCTGTAGATTATTGTAATGTTCATGAGCTGTAGATTATTGTAATGATCATGAGCTGTAGATTATTGTAATGTTGATGAGCTGTAGATTATTGTAATGTTCATGAGCTGTAGATTATTGTAATGATCATGAGCTGTAGATTATTGTAATGTTGATGAGCTGTAGATTATTGTAATGATGATGAGCTGTAGATTATTGTAATGCTCATGAGCTGTAGATTATTGTAATGTTGATGAGCTGTAGATTATTGTAATGTTCATGAGCTGTAGATTATTGTAATGATCATGAGCTGTAGATTATTGTAATGTTGATGAGCTGTAGATTATTGTAATGTTGATGAGCTGTAGATTATTGTAATGTTGATGAGCTGTAGATTATTGTAATGTTGATGAGCTGTAGATTATTGTAATGTTGATGAGCTGTAGATTATTGTAATGTTGATGAGCTGTAGATTATTGTAATGTTGATGAACTGTAGATTATTGTAATGTTGATGAGCTGTAGATTATTGTAATGTTGATGAACTGTAGATTATTGTAATGTTGATGAGCTGTAGATTATTGTAATGTTGATGAGCTGTAGATTATTGTAATGTTGATGAGCTGTAGATTATTGTAATGTTGATGAGCTGTAGATTATTGTAATGTTGATGAGCTGTAGATTATTGTAATGTTGATGAGCTGTAGATTATTGTAATGTTGATGAGCTGTAGATTATTGTAATGTTGATGAGCTGTAGATTATTGTAATGTTCATGAGCTGTAGATTATTGTAATGTTCATGAGCTGTAGATTATTGTAATGATCATGAGCTGTAGATTATTGTAATGTTGATGAGCTGTAGATTATTGTAATGTTCATGAGCTGTAGATTATTGTAATGATCATGAGCTGTAGATTATTGTAATGTTGATGAGCTGTAGATTATTGTAATGTTCATGAGCTGTAGATTATTGTAATGTTGATGAGCTGTAGATTATTGTAATGTTGATGAGCTGTAGATTATTGTAATGTTGATGAGCTGTAGATTATTGTAATGTTCATGATCTGTAGATTATTGTAATGTTGATGAGCTGTAGATTATTGTAATGTTCATGATCTGTAGATTATTGTAATGTTCATGATCTGTAGATTATTGTAATGTTGATGAGCTGTAGATTATTGTAATGTTGATGAGCTGTAGATTATTGTAATGTTGATGAGCTGTAGATTATTGTAATGTTGATGAGCTGTAGATTATTGTAATGTTGATGAGCTGTAGATTATTGTAATGTTGATGAGCTGTAGATTATTGTAATGTTCATGAGCTGTAGATTATTGTAATGTTCATGAGCTGTAGATTATTGTAATGATCATGAGCTGTAGATTATTGTAATGTTGATGAGCTGTAGATTATTGTAATGTTCATGAGCTGTAGATTATTGTAATGATCATGAGCTGTAGATTATTGTAATGTCGATGAGCTGTAGATTATTGTAATGTTGATGAGCTGTAGATTATTGTAATGTTCATGAGCTTTAGATTATTGTAATGTTGATGAGCTGTAGATTATTGTAATGTTGATGAGCTGTAGATTATTGTAATGTTCATGAGCTGTAGATTATTGTAATGTTGATGAGCTGTAGATTATTGTAATGTTCATGATCTGTAGATTATTGTAATGTTGATGAGCTGTAGATTATTGTAATGTTCATGATCTGTAGATTATTGTAATGTTGATGAGCTGTAGATTATTGTAATGTTGATGAGCTGTAGATTATTGTAATGTTGATGAGCTGTAGATTATTGTAATGTTGATGAGCTGTAGATTATTGTAATGTTGATGAGCTGTAGATTATTGTAATGTTGATGAGCTGTAGATTATTGTAATGTTCATGAGCTGTAGATTATTGTAATGTTCATGAGCTGTAGATTATTGTAATGATCATGAGCTGTAGATTATTGTAATGTTGATGAGCTGTAGATTATTGTAATGTTCATGAGCTGTAGATTATTGTAATGATCATGAGCTGTAGATTATTGTAATGTCGATGAGCTGTAGATTATTGTAATGTTGATGAGCTGTAGATTATTGTAATGTTCATGAGCTTTAGATTATTGTAATGTTGATGAGCTGTAGATTATTGTAATGTTGATGAGCTGTAGATTATTGTAATGTTCATGAGCTGTAGATTATTGTAATGTTGATGAGCTGTAGATTATTGTAATGTTCATGATCTGTAGATTATTGTAATGTTGATGAGCTGTAGATTATTGTAATGTTCATGATCTGTAGATTATTGTAATGTTGATGAGCTGTAGATTATTGTAATGTTGATGAGCTGTAGATTATTGTAATGTTGATGAGCTGTAGATTATTGTAATGTTGATGAGCTGTAGATTATTGTAATGTTGATGAGCTGTAGATTATTGTAATGTTGATGAGCTGTAGATTATTGTAATGCTCTACTGGGTGGTTGCCCTGCTCGCCTAATAAACAAACTCCAGCTGGTCCAAAACACAACCGCTCCATCTCTTTTTATTAAAGCTGTATTTCATTTTAGAGTCAAGCCTAGGCCTCATGAAAGCAATTTTTTTAATGAGATCAGTGCCATCCGGTGGACACATTGAGCATTTTTATCACGCAATAGCACATTTTTACCACTATAGTGGATCTTGCGTTTTATATATATATATATATATTTTTTACATCGTAGCTTCATCGGAATGGTCCGAAACTTGGTGACTTTATTGGTACTTGGTTTATGAACACCCAAACAAAATGGGGACAGGATTTGAAAAGTCTAAGTGGTCATAAAAAAAATGTGTCACACTCAGGACCTTTGGGTCAAAAATGACCCCCATAGGAAATGAATGGGAAATTAGTTTTTTTGTGCATACAATCTACAAATCAGCCAGGATGCAGAAAAAAGAGCTCAACAGGGTGAATCTCTAAAACATCAAGAGTGCAAAACAGACAAAAAAACTCTCTCACACACACACACACACACACACACACACTTAACACACAAAAACACACGCACACACAAATGAACTCGTGCCATTCCAAAAGCTAATTGTGTTTTTGTGTGTGTTTTTTTGTCTGTTTTGCACTCTTGATGTTTTAGAGATTCACCCCTTCACTGTTGAGTGCTTTTTTTCTCCATCCTGGCTGATTTGTAGGTTGAATGCACAAAAAAACTCTGTATTTTCATATTTTTACCAATTTCCCATTCACTTCCTATGGGGGTCATTTTTGACCCGAAGGTCCTGAGTGTGACTATTTTTTTTACGACCACTTAGACTTTTCAAATTTTTGGGGTGTTCATATACCAAGTACCAATAAAGTCACCAAGTTTCGGACCATTCCGATGAAGCTACGATTTAAAAAAAAATTTTTAAAAAAAAATTTGGGTCAGAAATGACCGAAGAGCCACGGAGAAAAACATAATTTTAATTAGTTTTTATTAATTTATTAAAATAATTTAACTTGATTTACTTAACATAACTTCATTAAAATGTTTTACAAAATACATAAAATCAAGAAATTATATTTTTTATTTGATTATAAAATAGATTGTTGCTTCTTTTTGTGAAGTATTGCCCAGTTTCTCTTTATAAAAACACGCCGTTCTGCCATAATTATAGCAGATGTGCTGGAGGACTTTGAACATTGTTTTGGACTTTGAGTCCAAAAAGTTGAGAATCATGTGACGGCGCGACTGCAGAATTACAGACTTCCATGCCTCAGAAGTGTCGGTTTTGATATAATTGTCCAGATTCTCACAGCGCTTCGGGACTTAATTGATTCAGACATATAATTTCAGGTGTATGATGTGCCAGAAACATAAAAGAAGTTGGCTACTTCAAAACCTTGCTTTCCAAAACATCACTTATGTTCCTGTAAATCTATGGTGTGGATGTGTGGTCAAATTGGTGGCAAAAACACAGTTGGTCCCGTATGTCAGCTCAAAGTTGTAAAATGAGTTCAGTACAAAATATGGACAAACTGTCCAGCTCAGTTGCAGAACTTGGGAGGTCAATGGAGTTTAATGCATCTGTATGTTAAAGATAAGTCATCATGCGTCACCGTTGGTTATTTACAGCAAGTGCACGTCTCAGACTAAACATTTCTGTGCATTTATAAAGCTCTATTGTGTGAGTGCTATTAAACACAGCCGTTTATGTCTTCTCTTCACCAGTCTGACCGAGGAAAGTGTACACACCGCTAAATATATGACCATCCAGACCTGTGTGTTTCAGCAAATGTGTCAAGATGGTTTTATCATTAGGAAAACAATATGGATGATGCTTTATTAACACAACATGCGTTTCTTCACGTCTGTCATTAGGGAGCCAAATCTATAGAAAACTCATTTAAATTTAAAGAGTGTAAACCTGTAGGCCTCCTACTGTAAAACAATCCCACCCTGTACACACATGGTTTACACATCTACTGGTCTGCTTTAAGCACCCTAGCAGTCCTGAGTGTATATATGAACATTTTACAGTAAATGCTATATTTACAGTTGACTAGCCAATGGTCAGACGTTACACAAACAAATGGCTTAAAGACAAAAAGGTTAAAAATCCATAAATGCATTGAGTTGTAATGAGAATTTACCCACAGCTGACTTTGATTGCATTTTTTGATCCACTTACAATCAAATTTTTTTTACATTTGACCACTAACATTAATTCAACCCACTATGATTACGCTTTTCCTGTGGTGGTTTCGTCTCGATTGGACTAACGGTATCCAAGATATTCACGATTAAAGGCTGTTTAAAGGCTAAAACACAATGCTGAACAAAGCATAAAGCGAAACATAGCATGTTTGGTATTGGTGGACTCGGCAAGGATTCAAGAATCTCAGGATGTGACTCCCATGAAAATAAGTCAACGTAATCGATATAAGCATATGAATATTTGAGTTTGCCACTAGGGCTCCTTGAGGGCATTGTGCTGATGACCCATACTGAGTTTCGTAATGATACGCTAATGCGTTCATAAAATACAGCATTTTACTACAAAATTAAAAATGGCCAATATATAAAAAAATTGTACACTGCTGGCCAATGGAGGTCGACGTCCGCACCTGGCGGCCATCTTGTCACAGTCAGCTCGCTCACTCCTAACATTGTGTTTTAATGGTCAAACTGTTTGGTTTGTTATAAACATCAGAGATGTAGTTATGACCATGCATACTTATGAATAATTATTTACAATTTGTTCAAGCATCCAGAATTATAGCCACGTTAATAACGTTTGTAAGAAACCAAACCATTTGAAAATCCTTCCAGATTTCAGCGAGATAAGAGTATTTGTGTTCAGATCACTCACCTTACATCAGGAGCCCGCCAGAAAGCTTGCCTGTGACAAGATGGCCGCCAGAAAGCTTGCCTGTGACAAGATGGCCACCAGAAAGCTCACCTGTGACAAGATGGCTGCCAGAAAGCTTGCCTGTGACAAGATGGCCGCCAGAAAGCTTGCCTGTGACAAGATGGCCGCCAGAAAGCTTGCCTGTGACAAGAGGGCCGCCAGAAAGCTCACCTGTGACAAGAGGGCCGCCAGAAAGCTTGCCTGTGACAAGATGGCTGCCAGAAAGCTTGCCTGTGACAAGATGCCGCCAGAAAGCTCGCCTGTGACAAGATGGCCGCCGGTGATGACATTAGAGACTCCGCCGTAACACATCTAGCCTTTATTATGTATATCTATGATGATCTGTACCAAGTTTGATCAGAATATTGTAAAGCGTTTCTGAGCCTTACGTCTATTTTTGCAAACGCTAGGTAAAATTAGTCAGCGCGTTATTCGGGTACAGTTTGTCGAATCAACTTGAATTCCATAACTTTTGTATTTCGTCATTCAATTTTCTTGCAAATCGGAACCACGGCCTAGGAGGAGTTCAAAAAGTAGGTTTTTCGAAAAAATTCTAAATGGTGGAAAAATTATGTCATAGGATGCAATTTAATCCCTCACCGTTCAAAAGTTATTAAACATGAGTGCAACTTTGGACAGGTGGTGGCGCTAGAGGGATTGAGTTAGAGACTCCAAATTGGGAATGTTGACAGTTCAGACTGTCCTCTATCAGTGTGCCAAATTTCATAACTTTAACACAAGCGGTTCTATGATCTGCCATAGACTCAAGAGCAGAAGAAGAACGACTTTTTGCTGTGACAGAAGTCGTTCAGAATAAAGCCTGTAGGAGTTCACGACACATAAACGCACGTGTTTGTTTACATGTGTGTGTGTGTACGTGTGGTGTGTGTGATCTGATTCTGAAACGGGCGCGAGACGCTCCTAAACTCTGAAACCTCAGCAGTAAAACCCACAGGCCACATGAAAGGACCCAGAAAGCCCTGGTTATCTGTGGAGCAGAGGACTCTCGCAGCCTTTTACAGCCTTTTACAGCCCTGTTTGACCCACATCGGGTTATCTTGGGACTTTTTTTTTTCTGCTGGTTAAGTTTGGAGCTTGTTTTAAAGAGTTACACCACAGTATGATTGTTAAAATTCAAAAAAGTGAGAAGTGCTCTGTTTGCTAGCCCAGAGTGTTAAACTTTATAGCAGATCCAGAACTGTACTGTACATAAAAGACATTTGCACGTAAACTGATGTTTTCTTTGAATGGTCTAATAAACAGCAATTTGCATATTTCTAAGAAATAATCCAGGAGTAACAGAAGTAGAGGAGGGCAAAGGGAGAGATGAAGAACATTTAGCTAACGCTCCCATTCAATTATGAAAAAGTTATTTCTGAATATTCCCTGAACATCCAGGGTTTTTTTGTGGTTATGTGAACGTTAAGGGAACATTTCAGGTTTTAATTCTTCAAACATTATGGGAATGTTACTTTTGAATATTCTCTGAACCTTCTGAAACAATAATAACATAAAAAAAAAACGTTACACTATTAAATCATAAATGTAAGAACAACAGTCAGACACTCGCTCAGGTGTAGAAAAAAACAGTAACTAAGCCACTAAAATCAAACGCAAACAAACAAAAACCCTTGAAGCTTGAACGGCTCCAGTGGTCAAAACCACTCAAGGGTCCAATCAGGACCAGAGGCGGGCATTATGCAAATCAACTACAGTGTGTGAGGGCGGGGCTAAGTGACGCTGTAAGCCAATCAAGACCAGAGACGGGCATTATGCAAATTAACTACAGTGTTTGAGGGCGGGGCAAATAGACGCCTGCTCAGCCAATGAGGACCAGAGGAGGACACTATGCAAATTAACTACTGTGTGTGAGGGCGGGGCAAAGAGACGCTGTTCAGCCAATCAAGACCAGAGACGGCATTATGCAAATTAACTACAATGTGTGGGAGCCGGGCAAAGAGACGCTGTTCAGCCAATCAGGACCATAGGCGGGCATTATGTAAATTAACTACAGTGTTTGAGGGTGGGGCACAGAGACGCTGTTCAGCCAATCAAGACCAGAGACTGCCATTATGCAAATTAACTACAGTGTTTGAGGGCGGGGCAAATAGACGCCTACTCAGCCAATGAGCACCTTATTTATTATCCTTTTGTCATCAAGTAGAACCGCAAGACCAGATGATGCTTAACAAGCTTCATTTCTTTTATGCTTAATAAAATGCAAAGCTAAAATGCAGACAAATGCAAACAAACAAAAACCCTTGAAGCTTGAATGGCTCCAGTGGTCAAAACCACTCAAGGGTAAAGGGATGTGAATAAATGCTTTATGCACATATTATGCCCCTTTTCACAAGGTGTAATATAAATCTCTGATATCTCCAGAATGTGTTGCAGCTCAAAATACCCTCAGATCATTTATTATAGCTTGTCAAATTTGCCCCTATTTGGGTGTGAGCAGAAACGCATCGTTTTTGTGTGTGTCCCTTTAAATGCAAATGAGCTGCTGCTCCCCGCCCCCCTTCCAGAAGAGGGCGGAGCTTCAGATACTCCATCAACAACAAAACAGGCCAATCTCACTCAGACTAATGTCAGAAATGAGCAGTTGTGGAGCAGCCGCACATGTTTGAGACTCCACACTTTACACTGAAGGCTTAGTGGATCATTTATGTAGCGCTAGCTGTTGTGGAGTTACTCTGACTCAACTCATCGACTAGCATGAGCCGTCATGTTCATCTATGGTTGTGTCGGTGCTCGTGTGTGAGTGTAACACGTCCGTCACCCGAAATTTGCATAATATGTGTCCTTTAATAAATAATGAATCACATTAGATGAATGCTCTATATTTGATAGTGGTAGTAATGTGAATAAAGTTTCACGGGCAGTATTTATGAGCAGTAAATCTCCCCTGTGTGACTGTTTTCCTCCGCTAAAGCAACACTTCATCAGTAAAGACATGAATCCGTCTGACTGACACAGGAAAAACTATAGACGGGCCAAAGCTAACAGTGCCGGACTCTTGTTTGGACATCCACAAATAGACGTATACTTACAAGAAATTATAAATTATGACTTTAATGAAACAGCCATTCAGTGGTTCAACATCTCAGAAATGAGTGAAAGAGATGATTAAAGTGCCTTATTATCCTATTTTAAAGGTTATTTTTGTTTTGGCGTCTCCTACAACAAGTCAACAAGACAAAAACCCTTTAATTTCCTCATAATATCCACTGCAGCGTCAGCTCTTCTCTCTCAGAGTCTGAAACGCTTCATTAGAAGATTCAGTCTCTCTAAACCCCGCCTCTCTGAGAGCTGCTCTGCTGTGATTGGTCAGAAAGCAAGCGCTCATTATCATATCTGAATCTCAGCTCTTGACACGCAGTGATACGAACAGTAATGATGGCGAGGGTTTGACCGTCTCAATCTCAGCAGAAAACAGCGTCACATGACCAACACCAACCAAACTCTTCCAGTCTCAGAGACGACTATAGTGAGTGAGGGCGGGGCTAAGAGACGCTGAGCAGCCAATCAGGACCAGAGGAGGGCATTAACTACAGTGAGTGAGGGCGGGGCTAAGAGACGCTGTTCAGCCAATCAGGACCAGAGGAGGGCATTAACTACAGTGAGTGAGGGCGTGGCTAAGAGACGCTGTTCAGCCAATCAAGACCAGAGGAGGGCATTAACTACAGTGAGTGAGGGCGGGGCTAAGAGACTAAGAGGCACCAATAGCCTCGTGGGCAGTGCGCTGACCTATAGCGCTGTTGCGCTTCGGGCGACCCGAGTTCGAGTCCCGGCTCGTGGACCTTTCCCGATCCCGTCCCCCTCTCTCTCTCTCCCACTTCGCTTCCTGTCTACTTACTGTCCTATCATAATAAAAAAAAATATATATATTTTTTTTTTAAAAAGACCAGAGATGGGCATTATGCAAATTAACAACAGTGAGTGAGGGCGGGACAAAGAGACGCTGTTCAGCCAATCAAGACCAGAGATGGGCATTATGCATATTAACAACAGTGAGTGAGGGCGGGGCTAAGATACACTGTTCAGCCAATCAAGACCAGAGATGGGCATTATGCAAATTAACTACAGTGTTTGAGGGCGGGACAAAGAGACGCTGTTCAGCCAATCAAGACCAGAGATGGGCATTATGCAAATTAACAACAGTGTTTGAGGGCGGGGCAAAGAGACGCCGTTCAGCCAATCAAGACCAGAGATGGGCATTATGCAAATTAACAACAGTGTTTGAGGGCGGGGCAAAGAGACGCTGTTCAGCCAATCAAGACCAGAGATGGGCATTATGCAAATTAACAATAGTGTTTGAGGGCGGAAAAAAGAGACACTTTTCAGCCAATCAAGACAAGAGATGGGCATTATGCAAATTAACAACAGTGTTTGAGGGCGGGACAAAGAGATGCTGTTCAGCCAATCAAGACAAGAGATGGGCATTATGCAAATTAACAACAGTGTTTGAGAGCGGGACAAAGAGACGCTGTTCAGCAAATCAAGACCAGAGGAGGGCATTAACAACAGTGAGTGAGGGCGGGGTTAAGAGACGCTGTTCAGCCAATCAAGACCAGAGGAGGGCATTAACAACAGTGAGTGAGGGCGGGGTTAAGAGACGCTGTTCAGCCAATCAAGACCAGAGGAGGGCATTAACTACGGTGAGTGAGGGCGTGGCTAAGTGACGCTGTTCAGCCAATCAAGACCAGAGGAGGGCATTAACAACAGTGAGTGAGGGCGGGGTTAAGAGACACTGTTCAGCCAATCAAGACCAGAGGAGGGCATTAACAACAGTGAGTGAGGGCGGGGTTAAGAGACGCTGTTCAGCCAATCAAGACCAGAGGAGGGCATTAACAACAGTGAGTGAGGGCGGGGTTAAGAGACGCTGTTCAGCCAATCAAGACCAGAGGAGGGCATTAACTACAGTGAGTGAGGGCGGGGTTAAGTGACGCTGTTCAGCCAATCAAGACCAGAGGAGGGCATTAACTACAGTGAGTGAGGGCGTGGCTAAGTGACGCTGTTCAGCCAATCAAGACCAGAGGAGGGCATTAACTACAGTGAGTGAGGGCGGGGTTAAGAGATGCTGTTCAGCCAATCAAGACCAGAGATGGGCATTAGGCAAATTAACAACAGTGAGTGAGGGCGTGGCTAAGTGACGCTGTTCAGCCAATCAAGACCAGAGGAGGGCATTAACTACAGTGAGTGAGGGCGTGGCTAAGTGACGCTGTTCAGCCAATCAAGACCAGAGGAGGGCATTAACTACAGTGAGTGAGGGCGGGGTTAAGAGATGCTGTTCAGCCAATCAAGACCAGAGATGGGCATTATGCAACTTAACAACAGTGTTTGAGGGCGGGACAAAGAGACGCTGTTCAGCCAATCAAGACCAGAGATGGGCATTATGCAAATTAACAACAGTGAGTGAGGGCGGGGTTAAGAGACACTGTTCAGCCAATCAAGACCAGAGACGGGCATTATGCAAATTAACTACAGTGTTTGAGGGCGGGGCAAAGAGACGCTGTTCAGCCAATCAAGACCAGAGGCGGGGATTATGCAAATTAACTACAGTGTTTGAGGGCGGGGCAAATAGACGCCTGCTCAGCCAATCAAGACCAGAGGCGGACACTATGCAAATTAGTTATATTGTTACACAGGATGTGAGACTGAATTTCTAACGACTCGTTCCAGAATCGACTCTTTCTTCTGGGAGACAATAACTCGTTTATCTGCACTTTGATCTTCAAGACATTTTACATTCACAAGCGGCTCTGCTACACTGGGGCACTTTAAGGATGGGCAGCTTCTCAAATGTGTTGTGCTGAGATCTGAATGTGTTGATGTTGTCTTGTGATCGCCCTTCACGGACTCACACACACTCACACACAGACACACACACGCACACACTCAGCGAGTCTGTTTGATGTGATGCTGTGCGCTGAGGCTTTCAAGGGTTAGTTCACCCAAAAATGTAAATTGTGTCATTAATGACTGAGCCTCATGTGGTTGGACACCCGTCAGACCTCCGTTCATCTTCAGACACAAATGAAGATATTTTAGTGTAAATCTGATGCTGAGAAAGGCTTCAGATTGGCCTCCATTGGCATTCAGTACATTTACACTCACAAGACCCATAAAAGGCACTAAAAACGTCGTTACAAAGTCCATCTCACCACAGTGACTCTACAATAATTTTACGAAGCGACGACAATAGTTTTTGTGCGCAAAAGAAATCAAAATAACGCCTTTATTCAACTTGTTCTTGTCTTCCGTGTGTGTCTCCACGACGCATGCGCGAGAATATGACGCAGATCCGGCGTTCGGACACATGACCCAGAAGAGATTTGTTCACGAGCAGAGGAAGACGCGCGTGTCTCAGCTGTTGAATTCATCATTGATCGTGCTTTAGGTCTCGGTGTAGAGCTCAAATGGGGCTAAAGTGAGCATTTCATGGATTCCCGAACGCTGGCGCTACGTCATATTGTCGTCGCATCGTAAAGTTATTGTTGAGTCACTGTGGTGAGATGGACTTTGTAACAACGTTTTTAGTGCCTTTTATGGGTCTTGTGAGTGTAAATGTACTGAATGCCAATGGAGGCCAATCTGAAGCCTTTCTCAGCATCAGCTTTACACTAAAATATCTTCATTTGTGTCTGAAGATGAACGGAGGTCTGACGGGTGTCCAACCACATGAGGGTGAGGAATTAATGAAAGAAGTTTAATTTTTGGGTGAACTAACGCTTTAACTGAAGCACAGGTTCAGTAGTAATGCCTGTGTTTGTTCAGTCCCTGCTGTGAATGAGCCTCTGTCCACCCATTGGTCAGCTCAATCTGTCCACACAGTTTCCACTGGGCTGACGAACCAGTCTAATGTTAGTTCTGCTGGTCAGATGATGGTGTTCACTGGGAGCGGTTCAAGCCACTTGTTTGTTCTCTGTGTGCAGATTCTCGTGTGTGTTCTAGTCTAAACACTGACAGCTGAAGCTCTGCATCTTTATGCAAATGCAAACAACATTATGGAAACGATTTGGAGAGATTTTTTCTCTGAGTTTGCATTCAACGTTGCAATCACTGTCTGTGTTTTATCTTTCAAAGCAAAATTCTAACATCATAATATTTCTGGAATAGCTGTGAACAAGTGAACACAATACAATCACACTATTATAGATTTAAAGGCACAGTATGTAAGATTTTAGGATTAAAATATCGAAAAGCCACTAGATCAGTGTTATATAATGTGTTGGCTTGTGTACATTATCCCAAATGTTTCCAAGAATCCAGAGAAATTTTAACCAGGACACTGGACACTTTAACTCACTCACATGTGTGTGACATGATCAAACACACACGCATGAGCGGAAGAAGCAGAATAAAAGCTCCGCCCACTCAAGAGTCAAGACACGCCTCTGAGTCGAGTAATTACACACTGTGCCTTTAATATATTACATTGTTCATATTATCCAATGAAACCTTATTGTAAAGTGCAATGATTTGAACAGTTTTATATAACAATAACAGCACAGAAGAGGGCATCCGCACTATACAGTGAACGTTTGCATCTTCACCCGACAGGAAGTTGCTCTGATTGGCCGAAAGTGTGTTTCCATCTCAGTGACATCATCTTTGAAAAGACACTCGCAGGCGATTCATAACTTTCAGCTGTTCTCTATGTGAATATATAGTAAAGTCAAAGTCAACTAAAATCTGCACACTGTTAATGCTGCTCCCAAAGATTTATTAAAACATGCAACGTTTCAACCCTCATTCTGGAAAACAGCAAAAAATTAAGGGAATCATTTTGTGCAACACCAAAAACGTTATTTATACACTTTAAAAAAAAAGGTTCTATATGGCACCAAAAATGGTTCTTGGCTCGTAATCATAGGGGAACCTTTTTTAGTGCTATATAGCACCAATTTTGGTGCTTCAGCGGTTCTTCAGAGGTTCTTCAGAGGTTCTTCAGAGGTTCTTCAGCGGTTCTTCAGTGGTTCTTCAGTGGTTCTTCAGCGGTTCTTCAGCGGTTCTTCAGCGGTTCTTCAGCGGTTCTTCAGCGGTTCTTCAGAGGTTCTTCAGAGGTTCTTCAGCGGTTCTTCAGCGGTTCTTCAGCGGTTCTTCAGCGGTTCTTCAGAGGTTCTTCAGCGGTTCTTCAGAGGTTCTTCAGTGGTTCTTCAGCGGTTCTTCAGCGGTGCTTCAGCGGTTCTTCAGCGGTTCTTCAGTGGTTCTTCAGTGGTTCTTCAGAGGTTCTTCAGCGGTTCTTCAGCGGTTCTTCAGTGGTTCTTCACCGGTTCTTCAGAGGTTCTTCAGCGGTTCTTCAGCGGTTCTTCAGAGGTTCTTCAGCGGTTCTTCAGCGGTTCTTCAGAGGTTCATCAGAGGTTCTTCAGCTGTTCTTCAGCGGTTCTTCAGAGGTTCTTCAGCTGTTCTTCAGCGGTTCTTCAACGGTTCTTCAGTGGTTCTTCAGCGGTTCTTCAGTGGTTCTTCAGTGGTTCTTCAGAGGTTCTTCAGCGGTTCTTCAGCGGTTCTTCAGCGGTTCTTCAGTGGTTCTTCACCGGTTCTTCAGAGGTTCTTCAGAGGTTCTTCAGTGGTTCTTCAGCGGTTCTTCAGCGGTTCTTCAGCGGTTCTTCAGAGGTTCTTCAGAGGTTCTTCAGCGGTTCTTCAGAGGTTCTTCAGCAGCGGTTCTTCAGCAGCGGTTCTTCAGCGGTTCTTCAGCGGTTCTTCAGTGGTTCTTCACCGGTTCTTCAGAGGTTCTTCAGAGGTTCTTCAGCGGTTCTTCAGCGGTTCTTCAGTGGTTCTTCACCGGTTCTTCAGAGGTTCTTCAGCGGTTCTTCAGCGGTTCTTCAGAGGTTCTTCAGCGGTTCTTCAGCGGTTCTTCAGAGGTTCATCAGAGGTTCTTCAGCGGTTCTTCAGTGGTTCTTCAGTGGTTCTTCAGAGGTTCTTCAGCGGTTCTTCAGCGGTTCTTCAGAGGTTCATCAGAGGTTCTTCAGCGGTTCTTCAGTGGTTCTTCAGTGGTTCTTCAGAGGTTCTTCAGCGGTTCTTCAGAGGTTCTTCAGCGGTTCTTCAGCGGTTCTTCAGTGGTTCTTCACCGGTTCTTCAGAGGTTCTTCAGCGGTTCTTCAGCGGTTCTTCAGAGGTTCTTCAGCGGTTCTTCAGCGGTTCTTCAGAGGTTCTTCAGAGGTTCTTCAGCGGTTCTTCAGTGGTTCTTCAGTGGTTCTTCAGAGGTTCTTCAGCGGTTCTTCAGCGGTTCTTCAGCGGTTCTTCAGTGGTTCTTCACCGGTTCTTCAGAGGTTCTTCAGAGGTTCTTCAGTGGTTCTTCAGCGGTTCTTCAGCGGTTCTTCAGCGGTTCTTCAGAGGTTCTTCAGAGGTTCTTCAGCGGTTCTTCAGAAGTTCTTCAGTGGTTCTTCAGCGGTTCTTCAGCAGCGGTTCTTCAGCAGCGGTTCTTCAGCGGTTCTTCAGCGGTTCTTCAGTGGTTCTTCACCGGTTCTTCAGAGGTTCTTCAGAGGTTCTTCAGCGGTTCTTCAGCGGTTCTTCAGTGGTTCTTCACCGGTTCTTCAGAGGTTCTTCAGCGGTTCTTCAGCGGTTCTTCAGAGGTTCTTCAGCGGTTCTTCAGCGGTTCTTCAGAGGTTCATCAGAGGTTCTTCAGCTGTTCTTCAGCGGTTCTTCAGAGGTTCTTCAGCTGTTCTTCAGCGGTTCTTCAGCGGTTCTTCAACGGTTCTTCAGCGGTTCTTCAGCGGTTCTTCAGAGGTTCTTCAGAGGTTCTTCAGCTGTTCTTCAGCGGTTCTTCAGAGGTTCTTCAGCGGTTCTTCAGAGGTTCTTCAGCGGTTCTTCAGAGGTTCTTCAGAGGTTCTTCAGCGGTTCTTCAGAGGTTCTTCAGTGGTTCTTCACCGGTTCTTCAGCGGTTCTTCACCGGTTCTTCACCGGTTCTTCAGAGGTTCTTCAGCGGTTCTTCAGAGGTTCTTCAGCGGTTCTTCAGCGGTTCTTCACCGGTTCTTCACCGGTTCTTCAGAGGTTCTTCAGCGGTTCTTCACCGGTTCTTCACCGGTTCTTCAGAGGTTCTTCAGCGGTTCTTCAGCGGTTCTTCAGCGGTTCTTCAGAGGTTCTTCAGAGGTTCTTCAGCGGTTCTTCAGCGGTTCTTCAGAGGTTCTTCAGAGGTTCTTCAGCGGTTCTTCAGAGGTTCTTCAGCGGTTCTTCAGCGGTTCTTCAGAGGTTCTTCAGCGGTTCTTCAGAGGTTCTTCACTGGTTCTTTGACTGAGGTGCTATATAGCACCTCTGAAGAACCGCTAAAGCACCAAAATTGGTGCAATATAGCACTAAAAAAGGTTCCCCTATAATTTCGAGCCAAGAACCATTTTTGGTGCCATATAGAACCTTTTTAGAGTGTATGATCAAATGCCAATGTGGTTTAGCATATATAGGTCAAACGCAGCGCTGCTTGAAAACACGCATTGCAGAACAGAAGTAATATACGCTTGAATGACCGAAAGAACCCCATTGCTGTTCATTTTAATCTTTGTAAACACAATTTGTCAACCCTTCGATATTTAGGAATAGAACAAGAATACCCAGAAGGGAAGCCTTTTACATATACACACTTAAAGGGTTACTTCACCCAAAAATTCTGTCATTAATTACTCACCCTCATGTGGTTGGACACCCGTCAGACCTCCGTTCATCTTCAGACACAAATGAAGATATTTTAGTGTAAAGCTGATGCTGAGAAAGGCTTCAGATTGGCCTCCATTGGCATTCAGTACATTTACACTCACAAGACCCAGAAAAGGCACTAAAAACGTCGTTGCAAAGTCCATCTCACCACAGTGGCTCTACAATAATCTTACGATGCGACGACAATAGTTTTTGTGCGCAAAAAAAATCAAAATAACACCTTTTTCCAACTTGTTCTTGTCTTCCGTGTGTGTCTCCACGACGCATGCGTGAGAATATGACGCAGATCCGGCGTTCGGACACATGACCCAGAAGAGATTTGTTCTCAATCAGAGGAAGACGCGCGTATCTCAGCTGTTGAATTCTACATTGATCGTGCTTTAGGTCTCGGTGTAGAGCTCAAAATGGGGCTAAAGTGAGCATTTCATGGATTCCCGAACGCCGGCGCTACGTCATATTCTCACGCATGCGTCGTGGAGGCACACGCGGAAGGCAATAACAAGTTGGATAAAGGCGTTATTTAGATTTTTTTTGCGCACAAAAACTATTGTCGTCACATCGTAAGATTATTGTAGAGTCACTGTGGTGAGATGGACTTTGTAACGACGTTTTTAGTGCCTTTTCTGGGTCTTGTGAGTGTAAATGTACTGAATGCCAATGGAGGCCTATCTGAAGCCTTTCTCAGCATCAGATTTACACTAAAATATCTTCATTTGTGTCTGAAGATGAACGGAGGTCTGACGGGTGTCCAACCACATGAGGCTCAGTCATTAATGACACAATTTACAGTTTTGGGTGAACTAACCCTTTAATACTCTTTCTCCAAAAGGTTTGAATATGGAGTTTGATTTGAAACCTTTTTTGTGAATATTTGTTATTTTTGATATTTCTCATGTATTGTTATACCCCCCCCCCCCCCCCCCCCCATCCCACTTTCTTGCTAGTAAATTGTCTAAGATGATATTTTGTAGTACATTTGGGTTAGGAAATTATGTTTTTTTTATTTTTTTATTATTATTTTGATTGGATGATTGTGTAATCAGCTCATTAATGAGGTCAGGTGTGATGGTTTACACAGATATAAATTAATCCCTGTTTGTGTTTGTTGTTTGCCTGATGGAGACCCTTTTGGGTCTAAACGTTTATGTTTTAATAAATCTTTGGGAGCAGCATTAAAAGTGTGCAGATTTTAGTTTACTTTGATTTATTCTTTATTGAATCTGGCATCTGTAAAAGTTTCATTGGATGTGCGCACAATTCTTCCTTTTTAATATATAGTAAAGTGTCATTTATTCCTGTGATCAAAGCTGAATTTATCATCATTACTCCAGTCTTCAGAGTCATATTTGATGATCAACACACATTTATGATTATTATCAGTTCATATTTCTGTGGAAACCGTCATACATTTGATTTCTCAGGATTCTTTGATGAACAGAAAGTTCAGAAGAACAGCATTTATTAGAGATTAGAGAATCTTTAGTCACATTATGAATGTCTTTACTGGCACTTTTGAATGATATGCATATGCTTTGATAACATGATTAATGGCCTCTTTAAAATTCCACAGCTTTGTAGACACTTTATTTAGGTTTATTTCGTACACATTTCTGAATGGAACCATGTGAAGGACATTCAGTGTTCGGGAGCTGGAAAGTCAAATACACATTTCCTGTCTCCAATACAAAATGATGATGATTTCAAGCCGCTTTGTCTAATTTGCAGGAGAAAGTCATTTGTCTTGTTTAATCAAGATTGCACAACTCTACAGACGAAAAACACTGGACCTCATTTCTAGACTTTTCATTTCTAGGTGGTTTTGTCTTGCCGGCTGTAATTGGGCACGTCTGAGGTTCACAGAACTGCGTCTGTTTAGCTCCTGTAAACCATTAGCCGGTGCAATGTTCCTTGAAGCCATATCAAGGCAAATGCACCTTATTTATTATCCTTTTGTCATCAAGTAGAACCGCAAGACCAGATGATGCTTAACAAGCTTCATTTCTTTGGTTATGCTTAATAAAATGCAAAGCTAAAATGCAGTACAACCAGTCAAAAGCCAGTGTAGGTTTGAAGGACAGAAACTAGCACATGTTTAACAGGGACGATTGTGAACTTCAGTTCAACAGAGGCATTAGAGTAACAGCTGTCAACCCACACACACACACACACACACACACACACACACTCGAGAGCGAGACTTCAGACCCTCATTACAATAACAGGAAGGGTGTCAAAATTGCACAGACGAGTTTTGCTATAATGGACAACAGCTTTTCCAGAAGCAGCAGAAACCAAACCGATGTGTGTAACATTTATAGACTCGACCACAAAGAGTGATAAAGAGTCTCCTTCCCCATTTCTCGGAGCATTACTCTGGCTGACTTCTGATATACACCAATCAGGCATAACATTATGAATACCACTGATGATCTCTGTTAGTGGGTGGGATATATTAGGCAGAAAGTGAACATTTTGTCCTCAGAGTTGATGTGTTAGAAGCAGGAAAAATGGGCAAGCGTAAGGATTAGAGCGAGTTTGACAAGGGCCAGATTGTGCCGGCTAGACCAGGGGTTTTCAAACTTTATGATGCCAAGGACCCCCAAATATGATGAACCTTTATGAGGAACCCCCTTCCTAAAATCCATCTATTTTTATGTATGAAAAAACATTTAAACTGTTAGATAAATAGTAAGCGTGACATTATAAATACAACAACATATTGTTTCCCAACTTAAATGGGCTATTAATGTTGGATGTATAAACCCGATGGATGTATAAAAAGAAGAACATTTTCAATAAAAAATTATCAAGCAACTTTCACAATAAATGTATATAAGCAGTTTACATACTGTGTTAAGAAAATACAGCCTTAAAACCCCAGTGAGCGAGATAAAGGGGACTATAGTGACCCATGGACTGCAGTGTCTGTCTCTGCAGAA
This sequence comes from Gobio gobio, assembly GCF_949357685.1. NCBI lineage: Eukaryota > Metazoa > Chordata > Actinopteri > Cypriniformes > Gobionidae > Gobio > Gobio gobio. Next base: position 1,588,542 of record NC_137119.1, on the reverse strand, counting down.
ATATTGACTTTTTAAAAGACAAACCACTGTTTAAAGGGTTAGTTCACTCAAAAGTGAAAATTGTGTCATTAATTCCTCTCCCTCATGTGGTTGGACACCCGTCAGACCTCCGTTCATCTTCAGACACAAATGAAGATATTTTAGTGTAAAGCTGATGCTGAGAAAGGCTTCAGATTGGCCTCCATTGGCATTCAGTACATTTACACTCACAAGACCCATAAAAGGCTCTAAAAACGTCGTTACAAAGTCCATCTCACTACAGTGACTCTACAATAACTTTACGATGCGACGACAATAGTTTTTGTGCGAAAAAAAAATCCAAATAACGCCTTTATCCAGCTTTTTCTTGTCTTCCGTGTGTGTCTCCACAACGCATGCGTGAGAATATGACGCAGATCAATAACACAAGTTATTCCATATCTTTAACACACTTTCAGATGCTTATTCATGTTTATTTTGCGCTGTAACTGGTATTAAGGCGGAAGAGAAGATCCGTTCATGTGCGCCAAAACGGTATTTATGCTTTTGAATTTCGTCAAAAATAGACGTAATCTGAAATCTGAGACTTTGTTTCATATCAATAGTAATAAAGCACAAATATTATTGCGATTTATTGGATGGGAGGCGCGCTACAATGTTTATTTCATTCATTAACTGAAAACAGGATGACTAATCGATTCTTGGGATTTAAGAATCGATATTGTTTTGTAAAAGTGAGAATCGATTAAAATCGAGAAAATTAATATTTTTTACCCAGCCCTAGTAATTACTGTTATGACACATTCGACTCTGAAGATGATCTGACCTTTGCTCCAGCGGGGCCTGCGGGTCCTTCGTCCCCAGAGACGCCCGGCTTCCCCTGGAGGAACACACACACACACACACACATCACAGCTATACTCTATACTCTCACTGGCTATTAGTGCTGTGAATATGAACAAATGTGTGCATTCCCTGCAACAATGATCAAGAAGATGACTGCATATTAATTCATAGGACAATTAATCATTGTATCATATTGGATGCTGTGTGTCTGCTTTTAAGTCACAGATTAAATCTGTGAAAGTGCGAGAGCAAAGGCATTGTGTGTTACACAATCACATCACACAACATTACCATTAGACCAGGCTCTCCGGGAGGTCCTTGTTCTCCTTTCTGCCCCTGCTCTCCCTGTTTAAAAACACATGTGATGGTTAATAATATCATTGAATAAAATCATTCACTCAAACGATAAAATCGTTCATTCAACCGATTCATTCAAACGGCTGATTCATTCAGGAATGAAGCGAAGCTTTTGACTGTCTTAATGAGTGAGTCATTGAATTATTCACTCAACTGATTCATTCAGGAATGAAGCAAAGCTTTTGACTGTCTTAATGAGTGAGTCATTGAATCATTCACTCAACCGATTCATTCAAACAGCTGATTCATTCAGGAACGAAGCATTTGACTGTCTTAATGAGTGAGTCAATGAATCATTCACTCAACTGATTCAGTCAGAGCATTTGACTGTCTTAATAAGTGAGTCAGTGAATCATTCACTCAACTGATTCATTCAAACGGCTGATTCATTCAAACAGCTGATTCATTCAGGAATTAAGCATTTGACTGTCTTAATGAGTGAGTCATTAAATCATTCACTCAAACGATTAATTCAAATGGTTGATTCATTCAAACGGCTGATTCATTCAGGAACGAAGCATTTGACTGTCTTAATGAGTGAGTCAATGAATCATTCACTCAACTGATTCATTCAGAGCATTTGACTGTCTTAATGAGTGAGTTAGTGAATCATTCACTCAACCAATTCATTCAAACGGCTGATTCATTCAAACGGCTGATTCATTCAGGAACAAAACATTTGACTGTCTTAATGAGTGAGTCATTGAATCATTCACTCAAACGATTAATTCAAACGGCTGATTCAGTCAAATTGTTGATTCATTCAGGAATTAAGCATTTGACTGTCTTAATGAGTGAGTCATTGAATCATTCACTCAAACGATTAATTCAAACGGCTGATTCATTCAAATGGCTGATTCATCCAGGAACAAAGCATTTGACTGTCTTAATGAGTGAGTCATTGAATCATTCACTCAAACGATTAATTCAAACGGCTGATTCATTCAGGAGCAAAGCATTTGAAACGATTAACTGTCTTAATGAGTGAGTCATTGAATCATTCACTCAAACGATTCATTCAAACGGCTGATTCATTCAGGAACCAGGCATTTGACTGTCTTAATGAGTAAGTCAATGAATCATTCACTCAAATGATTCATTCATAGCATTTGACTGTCTTAATGAGTGAGTCAGTGAATCATTCACTCAACCAATTCATTCAAACGGCTGTGTTTTGTGTCTGTCACCAGTGCTTTCTTTGGCTCTTCTCCAATGTCTAGTATGAATGCAGTGTGTGTGAAACATGTCTGGTGATTGTCAGCCGTGTTCTCTCTCTCTCTCTCTCTCTCTCTCTCTCTCTCTCTCTCTCTCTCTCTCTCTCTCTCTCTCTCTTGTGTGTGTGTAGTGAGTGTGTGTATAAAGTGAAGCATTGAGAAGTGTGAGGTCTCACCATTGGTGCCGGCGGGCCCTGATTCCCAGGCGACCCTTGTTCTCCTGGTTCCCCCTGGATATGAAAGAGACCCAATGTGACTAAAGTCAAAGAGAGCTGCTCACTGACTTACACCCAACACTGGTGTGATCCCAGACTGAGGAACATCTGAAGTGTTTCTCCTCTCAGACTCACTTTCAAACCCTGAAGTCCTGGATCTCCTCTGGGTCCAGACGGGCCGGCGTCCCCCTACAGGACGGAAGAGCAGAACACAACACTTACTCACAACACTTACTCACAACACTTACTCACAACACAACACTTACTCACAACACTTACTCACAACACAACACTTACTCACAACACTTACTCACAACACAACACTTACTCACAACACTTACTCACAACACTTACTCACAACACTTACTCACAACACTTACTCACAACACTTACTCACAACACTTACTCACAACACAACACTTACTCACAACACTTACTCACAACACAACACTTACTCACAACACTTACTCACAACACTTACTCACAACACAACACTTACTCACAACACTTACTCACAACACTTACTCACAACACAACACTTACTCACAACACTTACTCACAACACAACACTTACTCACAACACTTACTCACAACACTTACTCACAACACTTACTCACAACACTTACTCACAACACTTACTCACAACACATACTCACAGCACAACACTTACTCACAACACAACACTTACTCACAACACAACACTTACTCACAACACTTACTCACAACACAACACTTACTCACAACACAACACTTACTCACAACACTTACTCACAACACAACACTTACTCACAACACTTACTCACAACACAACACTTACTCACAACACTTACTCACAACACTTACTCACAACACTTACTCACAACACTTACTCACAACACTTACTCACAACACATACTCACAACACAACACTTACTCACAACACAACACTTACTCACAACACAACACTTACTCACAACACTTACTCACAACACTTACTCACAACACAACACTTACTCACAACACTTACTCACAACACTTACTCACAACACAACACTTACTCACAACACAACACTTACTCACAACACTTACTCACAACACTTACTCACAACACAACACTTACTCACAACACTTACTCACAACACTTACTCACAACACTTACTCACAACACTTACTCACAACACAACACTTACTCACAACACAACACTTACTCACAACAATAACTCACAACACTTACTCACAACACTTACTCACAACACATAAAACACTTACTCACAACACAACACTTACTCACAACACATACTCACAACACTTACTCACAACACAACACTTACTCACAACACTTACTCACAACACAACACATACTCACAACACAACACTGACTCACAACACAACACTTACTCACAACACTTACTCACAACACTTACTCACAACACAACACTTACTCACAACACTTACTCACAACACATACAATACTTACTCACAACACAACACTTACTCACAACACTTACTCACAACACATACAATACTTACTCACAACACATACAACACTTACTCACAACACAACACTTACTCACAACACAACACTTACTCACAACACATACAACACTTACTCACAACACAACACTTACTCACAACACATACAACACTTTCTCACAACACAACACTTACTCACAACACAACACTTACTCACAACACATACAACACTTACTCACAACACATACAACACTTACTCACAACACATACAACACTTACTCACAACACAACACTTACTCACAACACAACACTTACTCACAACACATACAACACTTACTCACAACACAACACTTACTCACAACACATACAACACTTACTCACAACACAACACTTACTCACAACACATACTCACAACACATACAACACTTACTCACAACACTTACTCACAACACATACAACACTTACTCACAACACAACACTTACTCACAACACAACACTTACTCACAACACATACAACACTTACTCACAACACATACAAAACTTACTCACAACACATACAACACTTACTCACAACACAACACTTACTCACAACACATACTCACAACACATACAACACTTACTCACAACACAACACTTACTCACAACACATACAACACTTACTCACAACACTTACTCACAACACATACAACACTTACTCACAACACATACAACACTTACTCACAACACTTACTCACAACACAACACTTACTCACAACACATACAACACTTACTCACAACAAAACACTTACTCACAACACAACACTTACTCACAACACTTAATCACAACACAACACTTACTCAAAACACATACAACACTTACTCACAACACAACACTTACTCACAACACAACACAACACTTACTCACAACACATACAACACTTACTCACAACACATACAACACTTACTCACAACACAACACTTACTCACAACACATACAACACTTACTCACAACACAACACTTACTCACAACACATACAACACTTACTCACAACACTTACAACACTTAATCACAACACAACACTTACTCACAACACAACACTTACTCACAACACATACAACACTTACTCACAACACATACAACACTTACTCACAACACTACACTTACTCACAACACATACAACACTTACTCACAACACAACACTTACCTCACAACACAACACTTACTCACAACACATACAACACTTACTCACAAAAAACACTTACTCACAACACATACAACACTTACTCACAACACTTACTCACAACACATACAACACTTACTCACAACACTTACTCACAACACATACAACACTTACTCACAACACATACAACACTTACTCACAACACAACACTTACTCACAACACATACAACACTTACTCACAAAACAACACTTACTCACAACACATACAACACTTACTCACAACACATACAACACTTACTCACAACACAACACTTACTCACAACACATACAACACTTACTCACAACACATACAACACTTACTCACAATACAACACTTAATCACAACACTTACTCACAACACATACAACACTTACTCACAACACATACAACACTTACTCACAACACAACACTTACTCACAACACATACAACACTTACTCACAACACAACACTTACTCACAACACATACAACACTTACTCACAACACAACACTTACTCACAACACATACAACACTTACTCACAACACAACACTTACTCACAACACAACACTTACTCACAACACATACAACACTTACTCACAACACATACAACACTTACTCACAACACATACAACACTTACTCACAACACAACACTTACTCACAACACATACAACACTTACTCACAACACAACACTTACTCACAACACATACAACACTTACTCACAACACATACAACACTTACTCACAACACATACAACACTTACTCACAACACAACACTTAGGGCCCTATCTTGCACCCAGCGCAATTGACTTTGTACACCGACGCATGTGTCATTCCTATTTTGCACCCGCGCAAAGCGCGCTTTTCCCTCCACAGAAGCACGTCGCTAAACTAGTGAATGAACTTGCGCTCCCTGGGCGGTTCAGCGCAAAAAAGGAGGCGTGTTCCGGCGCAAACAATCCCTGGTGCTATTTTGCTGTTCCATTAAACAATTGCGCCACTGACCAGAAAAAACCTAGTCTAAAGTCAGTGGCGCGTTGCGCGTTGTTCATTATGCTATTTTAAGGGCGCATGCTTGACCATAATGTATAGCGTGCACAACGCGCATACACTTTGCTCATGTAATCTACACAGATGCAACAGTTATTTTTGCAAATCATAAATTGTTACACTAAAAAAATATTAACACATGAGATGACGGAAATCATTGTGGTGTGCCACGAAGATGTGAAAAAATAGGCATAAATCTAGCTTACAAATGATTCAGGCTAATTGTAATAATTAAGGATAAGACCTGTTTGCCCAATAGTGGCAAGACATATATGTATATAAGGACATCTGACAAATTGGTTTGTCCGTCAAGAACCAGGAAAAAAAATCGACTGAAAAACTGAAAAAACTGAAAGACTGAAAAAAAAAAAGACTGTGAAATCACCTTTACCATAATGTACAACATTACAACTTCACTTCTCTGTCTTTCACTGCTCTTACAAGCACATCAGTCTCCTCGGCTGTGAACCGCTCCTGGCGTGCGCCTGGTAAATACGCCATAATAATAGCAATCCATAATGGAACTTGCGCACCTGCTTTTAAAGGGAATGTTGGATGAGGCTCTGATTGGTTTATTCACGTTACGCCCAAACCACACCTATGAATAATGAAGCTACTTCAGACCAACCCATTTTAGATTTGCGCCGGGCGCAAGAGCCATTTATCCCGCCGGGAAAATAGCAACAGCGCCGAGACCCGCCCACAAAGTTACTTGCGCTTCACGCTTTGACACTTGCGTTTCAGATCGTTAAAATAGGGCCCTTAATCACAACACTTACTCACAACACTTACTCACAACACATACAACACTTACTCACAACACATACAACACTTACTCACAACACATACAACACTTACTCACAACACAACACTTACTCACAACACAACACTTACTCACAACACAACACTTACTCACAACACATACAACACTTACTCACAACACAACACTTACTCACAACACTTACTCACAACACATACAACACTTACTCACAACACAACACTTACTCACAACACATACAACACTTACTCACAACACAACACTTACTCACAACACAACACTTACTCACAACACAACACTTACTCACAACACAACACTTACTGACAACACACACAAAACTTACTCACAACACTTACAACACTTAATCACAACACAACACTTACTCACAACACAACACTTACTCACAACACATACAACACTTAATCACAACACAACACTTACTCACAACACATACAACACTTACTCACAACACAACACTTACTCACAACACATACAACACTTACTCATAACACAACACTTACTCACAACACAACACTTACTCACAACACATACAACACTTAATCACAACACAACACTTACTCACAACACATACAACACTTACTCACAACACAACACTTACTCACAACACATACAACACTTACTCACAACACAACACTTACTCACAACACATACAACACTTACTCACAACACAACACTTACTCACAACACAACACTTACTCAAAACACAACACTTACTCACAACACAACAATTACTCACAACACAATACTTACTCACAACACATACAACACTTACTCACAACACAACACTTACTCACAACACATACAACATTTAGGGCCCTATTTTAACGATCTGAAACGCAAGTGTCAAAGCGTGAAGCGCAAGTAACTTTGTGGGCGGGTCTCGGCGCTGTTGCTATTTTCCCGGCGGGATAAATGGCTCTTGCGCCCGGCGCAAATCTAAAATGGGTTGGTCTGAAGTAGCTTCATTATTCATAGGTGTGGTTTGGGCGTAACGTGAATAAACCAATCAGAGCCTCATCCAACATTCCCTTTAAAAGCAGGTGCGCAAGTTCCATTATGGATTGCTATTATTATGGCGTATTTACCAGGCGCACGCCAGGAGCGGTTCACAGCCGAGGAGACTGATGTGCTTGTAAGAGCAGTGAAAGACAGAGAAGTGAAGTTGTAATGTTGTACATTATGGTAAAGGTGATTTCACAGTCTTTTTTTTTTTCAGTCTTTCAGTTTTTTCAGTTTTTCAGTCGATTTTTTTTCCTGGTTCTTGACGGACAAACCAATTTGTCAGATGTCCTTATATACATATATGTCTTGCCACTATTGGGCAAACAGGTCTTATCCTTAATTATTACAATTAGCCTGAATCATTTGTAAGCTAGATTTATGCCTATTTTTTCACATCTTCGTGGCACACCACAATGATTTCCGTCATCTCATGTGTTAATATTTTTTTAGTGTAACAATTTATGATTTGCAAAAATAACTGTTGCATCTGTGTAGGTTACATGAGCAAAGTGTATGCGCGTTGTGCACGCTATACATTATGGTCAAGCATGCGCCCTTAAAATAGCATAATGAACAACGCGCAACGCGCCACTGACTTTAGACTAGGTTTTTTCTGGTCAGTGGCGCAATTGTTTAATGGAACAGCAAAATAGCACCAGGGATTGTTTGCGCCGGAACACGCCTCCTTTTTTGCGCTGAACCGCCCAGGGAGCGCAAGTTCATTCACTAGTTTAGCGACGTGCTTCTGTGGAGGGAAAAGCGCGCTTTGCGCGGGTGCAAAATAGGAATGACACATGCGTCGGTGTACAAAGTCAATTGCGCTGGGTGCAAGATAGGGCCATTACTCACAACACTTACTCACAACACAACACTTACTCACAACACAGCACTTACTCACAACACAACACTTACTCACAACATAACACATACAACACTTACTCACAACACAACACTTACTCGCAACACATACAACACTTACTCACAACACAACACTTACTCACAACACATACAACACTTACTCACAACACAACACTTACTCACAACACATACAACACTTACTCACAACACAACACTTACTCACAACACATACAACACTTACTCACAACACAACACTTACTCACAACACATACAACACTTACTCACAACACAACACTTACTCACAACACATACAACACTTACTCACAACACATACAACACTTACTCACAATAAAACACTTAATCACAACACTTACTCACAACACAACACTTACTCAAAACACTTACTCACAACACATACAACACTTACTCACAACACAACACTTACTCACAACACATACAACACTTACTCACAACACAACACTTACTCACAACACAACACTTACTCACAACACAACACTTACTCACAACACATACAACACTTACTCACAACACAACACTTACTCACAACACAACACTTACTCACAACACATACAACACTTACTCAAAACACAACACTTACTCACAACACATACAACACTTACTCACAACACAACACTTACTCACAACACATACAACACTTACTCACAACACAACACTTACTCAACACATACAACACTTACTCACAACACATACAACACTTACTCACAACACAACACTTACTCACAACACATACAACACTTACTCACAACACAACACTTAATCACAACACTTACTCACAACACTTACTCACAACACATACAACACTTACTCACAACACAACACTTACTCACAACACTTACTCACAACATATACAACACTTACTCACAACACAACACTTACTCACAACACATACAACACTTACTCACAACACAACACTTACTTACTCACAACACAACACTTACTCACAACACATACAACACTTACTCACAACACAACACTTACTGACAACACACACAAAACTTACTCACAACACTTACAACACTTAATCACAACACAACACTTACTCACAACACAACACTTACTCACAACACATACAACACTTACAACACTTAATCACAACACAACACTTACTCACAACACATACAACACTTACTCACAACACAACACTTAATCACAACACATACAACACTTACTCACAACACAACTCTTACTCACAACACATACAATACTTACTCACAACACAACACTTACTCACAACACAACACTTACTCACAACACATACAACACTTACTCACAACACAACAATTACTCACAACACAATACTTACTCACAACACAACACTTACTCACAACACAACACTTACTCACAACACATACAACACTTACTCACAACACAACACTTACTCACAACACATACAACACTTACTCACAACACAACACTTACTCACAACACAACACTTACTCACAACACAACACTTACTCACAACACATACAACACTTACTCACAACACATACAACACTTACTCACAACACATACAACACTTACTCACAACACAACACTTACTCACAACACAACACTTACTCACAACACATACAACACTTACTCACAACACATACAACACTTACTCACAACACAACACTTACTCACAACACATACAACACTTACTCACAACACAACACTTACTCACAACACAACACTTACTCACAACACATACAACACTTACTCACAACACAACACTTACTCACAACATATACAACACTTACTCACAACACAACACTTACTCACAACACATACAACACTTATTCACAACACTTATTCACAACACAACACTTACTCACAACACATACAACACTTACTCACAACACAACACTTACTCACAACACAACACTTACTCACAACACATACAACACTTACTCACAACACAACAATTACTCACAACACAATACTTACTCACAACACAACACTTACTCACAACACAACACTTACTCACAACACAACACTTACTCACAACACAACACTTACTCACAACACATACAACACTTACTCACAACACAACACTTACTCACAACACAACACTTACTCACAACACATAAAACACTTACTCACAACACATACAACACTTACTCACAACACAACACTTACTCACAACACATACAACACTTACTCACAACACAACACTTACTCACAACACATACAACACTTACTCACAACACATACAACACTTACTCACAACACAACACTTACTCACAACACATACAACACTTACTCACAACACAACACTTACTCACAACACAACACTTACTCACAACACATACAACACTTACTCACAACACAACACTTACTCACAACATATACAACACTTACTCACAACACAACACTTACTCACAACACATACAACACTTATTCACAACACTTATTCACAACACAACACTTACTCACAACACATACAACACTTACTCACAACACAACACTTACTCACAACACAACACTTACTCACAACACATACAACACTTACTCACAACACAACACTTACTCACAACACAACACTTACTCACAACACATACAACACTTACTCACAACACAACACTTACTCACAACACATACAACACTTACTCACAACACAACACTTACTCACAACATATACAACACTTACTCACAACATATACAACACTTACTCACAACACAACACTTACTCACAACACATACAACACTTATTCACAACACAACACTTACTCACAACACAACACTTACTCACAACACATACAACACTTACTCACAACACAACACTTACTCACAACACAACACTTACTCACAACACATACAACACTTACTCACAACACATACAACACTTACTCACAACACAACACTTACTCACAACACAACACTTACTCACAACACAACACTTACTCACAACACAACACTTACTCACAACACATACAACACTTACTCACAACACAACACTTACTCACAACACATACAACACTTACTCACAACACAACACTTACTCACAACATATACAACACTTACTCACAACATATACAACACTTACTCACAACACAACACTTACTCACAACACATACAACACTTATTCACAACACAACACTTACTCACAACACAACACTTACTCACAACACATACAACACTTACTCACAACACAACACTTACTCACAACACAACACTTACTCACAACACATACAACACTTACTCACAACACAACACTTACTCACAACACTTACTCACAACACAACACTTACTCAAAACACATACAACACTTACTCACAACACATACAACACTTACTCACAACACAACACTAACTCACAACACAACACTTACTCACAACACATACAACACTTACTCACAACACAACACTTACTCACAACACATACAACACTTACTCACAACACAACACTCACTCACAACACAACACTTACTCACAACACATACAACACTTACTCACAACACAACACTTACTCACAACACATACAACACTTACTCACAACACAACACTTACTCAAAACACATACAACACTTACTCACAACACAACACTTACTCACAACACAACACTTACTCACAACACAACACTTACTCACAACACATACAACACTTACTCACAACACAAAACTTACACACAACACATACAACACTTACTCACAACACAACACTTACTCACAACACATACAACACTTACTCACAACACAACACTTACTCACAACACATACAACACTTACTCACAACACAACACTTACTCACAACATATACAACACTTACTCACAACACATACAACACTTATTCACAACACAACACTTACTCACAACACATACAACACTTACTCACAACACATACAACACTTACTCACAACACAACACTTACTCACAACACATACAACACTTACTCACAACACAACACTTACTCACAACACAACACTTACTCACAACACATACAACACTTACAACACAACACTTACTCACAACACAACACTTACACAACACTTACTCACAAAACTTACTCACAACACAACACTTAGGGCCCTATTTTAACGATCTGAAACGCAAGTGTCAAAGCGCGAAGCGCAAGTAACTTTGTGGGCGGGTCTCGGCGCTGTTGCTATTTTCCCGGCGGGATAAATGGCTCTTGCGCCAGGCGCAAATCTAAAATGGGTTGGTCTGAAGTAGCTTCATTATTCATAGGTGTGGTTTGGGCGTAACGTGAATAAACCAATCAGAGCGTCATCTGCCTCTACTCTGCCTCTACTCAGGACCTGACGCCAGCAGAGGACATCGCTGCGTCCACCCTCACCGATTTCTTTTCCTGGTTCTTGACGGACAAACCAATTTGTTAGATGTCCTTATATACATATATGTCTTGCCAGAAGTTGCCACTATTGGGCAAACAGGTCTCCTTAATTATTAGACTACAATTAGCCTGAATCATTTGTAAGCTAGATTTATGCCTATTTTTTCACATCTTCGTGGCACACCACAATGATTTCCGTCATCTCATGTGTTAATATTTTTTAGTGTAACAATTTATGATTTGCAAAAATAACTGTTGCATCTGTGTAGATTACATGAGCAAAGTGTATGCGCGTTGTGCACGCTATACATTATGGTCAAGCATGCGCCCTTAAAATAGCATAATGAACAACGCGCAACGCGCAACGCGCCACTGACTTTAGACTAGGTTTTTTCTGGTCAGTGGCGCAATTGTTTAATGGAACAGCAAAATAGCACCAGGGATTGTTTGCGCCGGAACACGCCTCCTTTTTTGCGCTGAACCGCCCAGGGAGCGCAAGTGCATTCACTAGTTTAGCGACGTGCTTCTGTGGAGGGAAAAGCGCGCTTTGCACGGGTGCAAAATAGGAATGACACATGCGCCGGTGTACAAAGTCAATTGCGCTGGGTGCAAGATAGGGCCATTACTCACAACACTTACTCACAACACTTACTCACAACACAACACTTACTCACAACATAACACATACAACACTTACTCACAACACAACACTTACTCACAACACATACAACACTTACTCACAACACAACACTTACTCACAACACATACAACACTTACTCACAACACAACACTTACTCACAACATACAACACTTACTCACAACACATACAACACTTACTCACAACACATACAACACTTACTCACAACACAACACTTACTCACAACACATACAACACTTACTCACAACACAACACTTACTCACAACACAACACTTACTCACAACACAACACTTACTCACAACACAACACTTACTCACAACATAACACATACAACACTTACTCACAACACAACACTTACTCGCAACACATACAACACTTACTCACAACACATACAACACTTACTCACAACACAACACTTACTCACAACACATACAACACTTACTCACAACACAACACTTACTCACAACACTTACTCACAACACAACACTTACTCACAACACTTACTCACAACACATACAACACTTACTCACAACACAACACTTACTCACAACACTTACTCACAACACAACACTTACTCACAACACTTACTCACAACACAACACTTACTCACAACACTTACTCACAACACAACACTTACTCACAACACTTACTCACAACACATACAACACTTACTCACAACACAACACTTACTCACAACACTTACTCACAACACAACACTTACTCACAACACTTACTCACAACACATACAACACTTACTCACAACACAACACTTACTCACAACACATACAACACTTACTCACAACACAACACTTACTCACAACACATACAACACTTACTCACAACACAACACTTACTCACAACACAATACTTACAACACATACAACACTTACTCACAACACTTACAACACTTAATCACAACACAACACTTACTCACAACACATACAACACTTACTCACAACACAACACTTACTCACAACACATACAACACTTACTCACAATACTTACAACACTTAATCACAACACAACACTTACTCACAACACATACAACACTTACTCACAACACTTACAACACTTACTTACAACACATACAACACTTACTCACAACACTTACAACACTTAATCACAACACAACACTTACTCACAACACATACAACACTTACTCACAACACAACACTTACTCACAACACATACAACACTTACTCACAATACTTACAACACTTAATCACAACACAACACTTACTCACAACACACACAACACTTACTCACAACACATACAACACTTACTCACAATACTTACAACACTTACTCACAACACATCACTTACTCACAACACATACAACACTTACTCACAACACTTACAACACTTAATCACAACATAACACTTACTCACAACACAACACTTACTCACAACACATACAACACTTACTCACAACACTTACAACACTTAATCAGTGTTTTGAAATCTTCATCACTATATAAGTCGTTATTTAGGGTTTTTTTGTGCACAAAAACTATTCTCGTCTTCATAAAGTTATTGTAGAGCCGCTGTAGTGAGATGGACTTTGTAACTTTAGTCTTTAGTGTCTTTTAAGGGTCTTGAGAGTGTAAAGTTGAGCCAATGGAGGCCTTTCAGAGCATCAGATTTACACTAAAATATCTTCATTTGTGTCTGAAGATGAACGGAGGTCTGACGGGTGTCCAACCACATGAGGCTCAGTCATTAATGACACAATTTACATTTTTGGGTGAACTAACCCTTTAACAATCGTTTACTTTGAATAGTTTCTTCTTAATTATTTCCGGATCAGTTATGTGCACATTAGGGTTTTACGCTCCATCTTATGTTAAATGAATATTCATTGCATTATTTTACTGTCATGTGTGTTATGATGATGGTGTTTAGTGTTTGTGTGACATGGTTCATTCTCTGTATATTAATATTTACATCAGTTTGTGATTAACTTTTTACCCTCACCGTTATTATGGTGGATGTTTAATGCTTTTAATAATTTTTTATTTTATTTTATTATGTATGTATGTATGTATGTATTTATTTATTTTATTTGTATTTATTTATTCATTTATTTTAATTGTATTTATTTAATTTTATTCAATTTAATGTAATATTTGTATTTATTTATTTATTTAAATTGTATTTATTTATTTATTTGTTATTTATTTGTTTATTTATTTATTTTAATTGTATTTATTTAATTGTATTATTTAATTTTATTTAATTGAATAATTGTATTTTTTAATTTTTTAATTTTTAATTTATTTAATTTTATTCCATTTAATGTAAAAAAATTATTTATTTATTTATTTTAATTTATTTATTTATATATATATAATTTTTTTTTTATTATTATTATCATTATTATTATTTTTTTATGATTATTTTTTTAATATTTTTTTAGTTAAATTTTTTTTATTTATTTAATTAAATTAAATTATTTTATTTTAGTCAATTACAGTTTTAAATTGTAAAATTTTTCAAGTTGTTCTACCGTATACATATTTTGATTTTGCAGGTTTACTGTATTTTTACAGAATTATTCTGGTATCAACAGCTTTTGTGGGTGACAGTGATTGATCTGAATCTGTCGGGTGTCTTACCTTTTCTCCAGGTATTCCTGCATCACCTGGCTCTCCTCTTGAACCTTGTGGTCCCTTTATTGAGAAAACACACGCCTCATTCACACAGATTGTCTACGGCCAAAAACCCAAAGCCGTAATGTCCAGAATATATGAGGATTTACTCACAGGCTTACCATCGGCTCCCGGAGGGCCTTCCCTTCCCTTCTCTCCACGCAAACCCTGTGGAGATCAGACTTTGGTTGTAAATAAACCTCATAAAAGTGACTGTATGCAATTACACAGGACATTATCAAAGGAGATGTGGGTTGACCCTGGGTCCTGGAGGCCCTGGAGGCCCCTGAGGGCCCGGCTGTCCTTCCCCACAGTCACACTCGTCATCAGGGTCAGCGCTGGGCTCGCGGTCCAGAGGACACTAGAGAGGACAGCACACACTGCTATCATAAACCCAGACAGTCTGTCCCAAACACACTTCAACAATCTGTCCCAAACACACTTCAACCCAGAGGAACCGGGACTTACCCGCTCGTCGTCCTGTAAAACAAGAGGAACAGGAGAGGAAGTCTTACAGTCATGTACAGTTATTCAGCCCTGCTTCACGAGATGAGAGATGATTCCAAACATCACAACATCTGAACACTTGAGAAGTCAATGAAGCCAATAACGCCAGATGATGTTACTAAACATACAATGGCGGTTAATCTGACATTACTCTCATTGATTATAACGGATCATTAGCATTAATGGCTCACTCCCTCAGACGGTTCTCTTTCATCATCTCGTGTTCGAGATCCACCTATGGGAAGGGCATCCGTACCTGACCTCTGCAGAAGCATCCAATTGCACCAAGTCTGGCAAGACAGACAGGAGCGCGCAGCCAATGCGCAGCCCCGCCCCTTACCTGCGGGCATATATAGCCTGCACGCGCTACTGTACTCCAGTTGACATTCGCTTCTCGCGATCTCTGCGTATACACAGCTCGGTTGAATTGACGCTGCTCGCTTATTGTCTGCGGGAGGAAATATCTTTTCGATCAGCCTCCGCCAGGCGTGACAGTTTCTATTCCGCCAGATTTTCTGTGTCTGCTCTCGGAGCCGCCCACGCTCTCTCACGTTTTCCTGTCCCAAGGCTGCCCGCCACGGATTTCAAGTTTTTCGCCGGTATGTCGCTCTCTATCCCTGCTTCCTCTGCCACCAGCTTGTCACAGGCCTGCCCGGCCGCGTATGGTGCGCTTATCGCTGCTAAGGACCTTCACCCGTTCTGCGTGGTTTGCTTGGGCCTTAAGCACGCGGAAGAGGCCTTGGAGAATCCGGAGAACTGCAGCCACTGCCTCGTGCTGCCTAGGAAACTCCTGCGACGCCGCCTTAAAGTTGCTGCTACCCAGTGCGGCGAGCTCGACTTTTTGGATTCGGAGGTGGGACACCGGGGGCCTCCCGGGACGCGACTTCTCTTGTTTGGGCTGACCAGCCTAACTCTAAGTTCCCAGAAGAGGACATCTTCGTGGGCAACCTCCCGCTCGCAGACGAACCGGCCGGGTCCGGTGACGACGACGCGGGTCTTCTCGGGGTCTCCGAGGACGAGGATGCCATCCCGCCCTCTGGTATTCCCCAGGCCAGCGTCCCCGCGGCCTCCCAGTCTATTCTCCTGGATGTTTGTGAGCGAGCGGCCGCTCGTCTCAATATTGAGTCCAGGAGAAAGACATTTATGATGGGAAAGTGTTGGGAGCGCCTCCCGGCCCAAGGAAACAACTCTTTCCCGTCGTTCCAGCGTGTGCTAAGCACATGAAACATTACTGGAAGGATCCGCTCGACTTCAAACACAGTCTCGCGGGCCTGGAGGTTAAGGACATGGCGGCTCTTGGCATGGGTGAGCCGCCCGCTATAGAGCCCTCTATCGCCAGGCACCTCATTCCAGCACAGGGAGGGCTGCTAGCCCCCCTAAACCGGTTCTTCCTAATAAGATGGACCGTTTTTCTGACTCGGTGCACCAGGCCGCCTACAAATCGTCGGCCTTGGCTGTTAGAGCCCTTAATGTCTCTTCGCTCCTTTCTGCTTACCAGGCGGAAATCCTGGAAGACCTGGGCCAACAGCTCCTTCACTATGGAAGGAGATCATCACGGTGAACAATCTCGTCCTCCGCAACGCTCGTCAGGCCGTCCAAGCCTGCGGGCGCTCCATGGCGCTTTCTGTTGTAGGGGAGCGCGCGCTCTTGCTCAATCTATCAGGCCTCCCGGACAGCAAGAAGAGACGCATCGCAGGCGTCCCCGGTAGAGCCCGGCCAGGCTCTCTTTGGACCCGCCGTCGCACTAATGCAACAGCGGTGCGACGACAAAAAGAAGGAGGACGAGGCTTTTAAGTTATGTCTTCCTAGGAAGGCGCCTCCACACCAGGCGCCCCCTGCGCGTTTGCCTAACCCCCCGGCCCCGGCACGTCACTTTCATCAGGGCAAGGAAAGGCCCTGCAACAAGCCCGGCCCGCAACGGCAGAGCAACCCGCCCTGGGGGAAACCTACTGCTGCCGCCACGGGAAAACCCCCAAACTCTACCCCCAGCGACTCTAAACGCAAGCGGCCTGCCTGATGTTTGGCCGATGAGGGTTTGGGGTCCATGTTCTCGAGCGACAAGCTCTCTGGACTCCGCCCTAGAGCCCCGGTCCAAAAGACGAAGAGTCACTTCTGGAGGGTGCTCCCCTCCCATGGCTGCCCAGCCCATGTGTTCAGTGGACGTTGTGTGTTCTCCCCCGTTCAAGGGGTCTATTGTGAGGACGTGTTCAAAACTTCTGCGCTCGTCGAAACTTCATGCCCTAGCTTAGAAGCTGCTGGTATGGAGCAGACGTTTTTTCCTGTCGTTAGGCGCGACTCATGTTCCGGGAATCCTGAACAGAGGTGCGGATCTTATATCGAGGGGGAACCCGCTCTTCGGAGATTGGCGCATTCACCCTCAGATAGTGAGCATGATATGGATGAGATTCGGACAGGCGTCCATAGATCTATTCACCTCGCGCGAAAACAGCCATTGTCCTATGTTATTCTCGCTAAAGGACTTGGACGCACCCCTCGGGGTGGATGCACTGGCCCACCCGTGGCCCAAAGTTCTACTGTATGCCTTTCCTCCCCTGTGCTTGATAATTCCTACACTGGCCAGGGTGAGAGAGGGGGGTCTGTCTCTCATCCTGATAGCTCCCAGGTGGCCTAAACAGCTATGGCTGGCGGAGATAATTCCTCTGTTACATGCTCGGCCGTGGAGCCTCCCCCTCCGCAGATCTATTGTCTCAAGCGAACGGGGAGATTTATCACCCACACCCGGACAGGGTAGCTCTCTGGGCCTGGCCCATGAAAGGACGAACCTGAGCGCGTGGTGGCTACTATACAGAATGCCAGGGCCGTTTCTAATCGGTTCTTATATGGTGGCAAGTGTTTGATGAGTGGTGTGATGGGCGGGGTCTCACTTCATATCAGTGCTCAGTCTCTGATGTTTTGTGTTTCCTCCAAGACCTTATGGATAAAGGCAGGTCCTTTTCCACTATTAAGGTCTATCTGGCAGCTATCTCTGCTTGTCATGTGGGTTTTGAGGGCTCAACGGTTGGGTAGCATCCTCTAATCCGCAGATTTATGAAGAATGCCCGCCGCTTGTTGGCAGTCATTAAGGGATCGATCTCTGAATGGGACCTCTCCTTGGTGCTGGAAGCTCTGTCTCAATTCCCTTTTGAGCCACTGGGGGATATTTCCCTAAAGTTGCTGTCTTTTAAGACAGCTTTGCTCTCGGCCTTGGCGTCAGCCAAACGTGTCAGTGAGTTACATGCACTCTCGGTTCACCCCTCGTGCACTAAATTCTCTCTGGGCGGAAAGAAGGTTTTCCTTAAACCTAATCCAGCCTTCATGCCGAAATGTTTTCCTGCGTTCACATCGGGGGTATTGGAGCTGTCCGCTTTTCACCCTCCGCCCTTTTTCTCCGCGGAGGATCAAAGGTTAAATGCGCTGTGTCCGGTCCGTGCGTTACAGACGTATTTGGCTAGGACCAGTGCATTCCGGAAGAGTGATCAACTCTTTGTTTCATGGGCTCCTCCCCAGAAAGGGGATCCCCTGTCTAAATAATGCCTTTCGCATTGGCTTGTGGACGCTATCATTTTGGCTTACGAATCAAAGGGAGTGCAACCTCCAGGGGACATCAGAGCTCATTCCACGAGGGGCTTAGCCCCTGCTCTGATATCTGCTCTGCTGCCAGTTGGGCTTCTCCCCATACGTTTGTGCGTTACTATAGGCTGGATGTTACCAAAACTTCAGTAGTACATTCGGTTTTGGAGGTGGGGTCTTCCTGACCCTGCCTTCTCTTGTGTGTGCCACACACGTTTCATGTCCTGCTTGCACACCGCAGTTACGTGTGTGCGTCGGTGTGGCGGGTTCATGAGTATGAGACGTGTCAAGCACCGCCCCCTTGGGGTGACCGTCTTTTTCTGACTAACATGACCTCACTGTGAGTATATTGGGCAATCGGGGAGCTGTCCATGTCTCTCCCATAGGTGGATCTCGAACACGAGATGGTGAAAGAGAACAATAGGTTACTGTCGTAACCCCGGTTCTCTGAAACATCGAGTGGAGAGATCCACCAGCCTTGCCCCGCTCGCTGCACGAGAAGCGAATATTCTTACTGGAGTACAGTAGCGCGTGCAGGCTATATATGCCCGCAGGTAAGGGGCGGGGCTGCGCATTGGCTGCGCTCTCCTGTCTGTCTTGCCAGACTTGGTGCAATTGGATGCTTCTGCAGAGGTCAGGTACGGATGCCCTTCCCATAGGTGGATCTCGAACACGAGATGATAAAAGAGAACCGGGGTTACGACAGTAAACTATTGTTATCAGCTGCGCTAACTCGTCATTCAATGAACAGTTAATAACTGTGGAAAGGCCTCGTTGTAAAATATCATATTTTAAGTATATTTCAAAATATGAAAATATGGAATGTAGGGCGTGTGTAGACTTGATTACATAATTCACTAATCTTTATGTGGACAGGGACTGTTGAGATTTCTTTTTATACCTTCTAAAATAATAAAATGAGGCAAATAAAATAAGATAAAATAAAAGGCAAATAAAATGAAATATAAAATAAAATAAAAGGCAAATAACATCAAATGAAATAAAATAATAAACTTAAACAAATAAGTAAAAGTAATCAAATAATTAAATAATAAAAAATAAAATAAAATAAAATATAAAATAAAACATTTAATAAAATAATAAAATTAAACAAACTAAAATATAGAATACAAGGCAAATATTTTTTTTTTAAATAAAGTAATAAAATTAAACAAATAAATAAATAAAACAAGATAATAAAATAAAAAATAATTAATAAAATTAAACAAATAAAACAAAATTAAATAAAAAATAATATTACTTTTATTAATAAGTACAACATTTTATGTTATTTATACCTGCTGATAAAAAATAAAATAATAAAAAAAATAAACATAATAAAATTAAAAATTAAATTAAAGGCAAATAACATAAAATAAAAAAAAATTAATTAAATATATATATTTTTTATATATATTTTTTTAATAAAGAAATTGTTGGTCAAAAAATAAAATTAAACAAATAAAATATTTCTTTTTTAATTAAATACAATTTTATACAATTTTATCAAATTAAACATATATATATATATATAAATAATAAATATAAAATAGCAGTACATCTGGCCAATTTACGATATTTCTATAGATATTGAGTTTTTAATAAAGGAATTGTTGGTCAGAAGCACTCATAACATTAAAAAGACCAATTCCCCCCCCCCCCCCCCACACACAGCCAATCAAATCAATGCACTTCCATAAGAGTTTCCTTTAGTTCTCACCACAGAGTAGATTTCACACGCCGTCTCTCTCTCACTTTGGTGTGGGTCACAATAAAGCCTCAGTTTCTGAATCTCCGTCTGTCAATGAGAAACCACAGCAGCAGCATTTAGGCTTCTCTAAAAACAGCCTTAGAATAATGAAGTGTGCCACAGGAAGCTCAGCTCACAGGAAGTGTAGCGTCAGAGCCAGAGCGCTTGGATATCTGCGTCTGCCCGTTGATGAAGATGGGCACAGCCGTCTCCAGAGCCTCGTCCTGGATCTGATGGTCATCCAGGAAACAGGTGACCCGTCTGGGCTTGACCAGAACCTTCAGCTGGTGCCAGCTTCCATCGAAAAGAGCCTGCAAGATATTTCACAACGGCTTTTGAGGCATTCAAAGGATGAACAAAGACTAAAGGTGTGCACAAAGATCTGCTTTTCAATTGACATGAGTGTCAGACAATTTTCCAAAACAAGCTGTTCTGTGTGAATGAGGGGCTGTGATGGAGGGAAATGGCTCCATTACGCAGGAAACATCTCACAAAACCACTTGGCTTTGACATTAAGAGCGAAGAACACATGGAACAGGAACAAGATGATGATTGCTGGAGCGCAGAGAACATGAAAACCTTTCTGAGGATTGTATTATTTTAATGTATAAGTGGGAAAAGCATCACGCTAGTGCACAAATATAGTCAAGCTTTAAAAAGGAAATGTTATAAAGCAGCTTATTTGTACCTTATTCTTCCACTTAAACGAGTGTGTGGAGCAACTTCTGTTTAAAACCACCGTGACATCAAAATGGATAATTCTAGTGTTTGTGATTGTGTTAATAATCTTGAGTCAACTTCATCTCTTCTCTGATGACGAGGGCGGGGCCACCTGTCACTCACATGAGATCAGCCAATAGCAAACCACAACCATCCAATCAATTCCCCACAGACACGATCAAGCCCCGCCTACATTTGTTCTTGTTTGCGATTCACTCGATATACGGCACACTAGAGGAGAAAAGACCAACATGACTTCACTCTCATGATGAGTTTAAGAAAGCGACATTAAAGGGATAGTTCACCCAAAAATTAACTTACTCTCCCTTAAGTCATCTGAGCTGTGTGTGACATTCTTCTTTCAGACGAATAAAATCTGAGTTATATTAAAAATGTTCAGGCTAATCCAAGCATTATAATAGCAGTAATAGTTGCTCTGTTTTTGAAGTCCATAAAAAGTGCATCTGTGCATCATATAACTGCTCCAGCGGCTCTGGGGTGTTAATAAAGGCCTTCTGAAGCGAATCGACGCGTTTGTGTAAGAAAAATATCCATATTTAAAAATGTATTTGATTTTTTTCTATGGCTCTGCATCAGCCGCGCCATCACTTCCGGCGAATAAGGTCAAAACACCGGCGCGATCATAGATATATACATAGATTCCTCATTAGTGCATGCGCGGATCGGTCGAATGAGGCATCTACGTATATATATCTATGATCGCGCCAGTATTTTGACCTTATTCGCCGGAAGTTATGGCTCTGGGAATACTAGATGACATTCGTCTGATAAAAGGTAAAAAAATTACATAAATACTGTTGGGTTTCTCGCAGAAACGGATGGTTTCGTGTCTTCAGACATCAGTGTGTGTCGCCACGAGCCGCAGGTTTAATGAGGATTCGTATGTGTGTGTGTTTTTACTCTCATTGCTCTCATACTCTAAAATATCCCCATTGACATCATTATACGACTATCACACTGTTAAAAATCTGCATTTGTGTTCTACTGAAGAAACACACACACCTACATCTCTGATGCCCTGGGGGTGAGCAGATTTCGTTTTTGGGTGAACTATTCCTTTAATGGAAAACAGCGCATGCAATGTTCAAAATCAAAATCAAGCCCCGCCCTCCATTTGTTCTTGTTTGAGAAGCGATTAACTCAGGGCTCATTTTGACAGCAAATTTTGATTTAGTTTTAGTCATATTTTAGTCGCCTGAATTGTTTTTAGTTTTAGTCTAGTTTTAGTCTCCTAAAATCTAATGAGTTTAGTTCAATTGTAATACATTAAGCATTTAAGCGTCACATAACCGACTGTCACTCAAACTGACATTTTGACATCATTTTGTTTTTGACATTAAAAATACACGAAAGAGCTCAATTCACTTTTTTAAAAACATCTCTATAGTTTTTATAACTGTGTATTTCTGTTTTAGTTAGTAGGCCATATCAGGTTAAGCTAAAGCTTCAAATAAGTTCACATTTATTTAATTTCAAGTAATGAAGATTTTTTGAATGGTTTTAGTGAACTATTGTAACCCTGATACTTTATTGAATATGTGTCAAATTCTGGTCTTTCCTCCTGACTATGAATTAAATGGGAATTCAATTAAATACAGTTTATTGTGTAAGTAAAAATGAAAATCTAATGCGTGACTTTTAATGATAAACCAGCTGGAAATACACCAGGACTCTTATTTTGAAATGTCTGCGCCTCTATTGCAGTTGCAGGAGCTCATTCAAGTTCAGGAGATCAAATATGCGTCATTACAACCGTCTAAAACATATTACTATATAAACATGATAAAGTAAACACTGTCATTCTTCATCAGCATTAGCTCATAGGCATAAATGTGTGTTATTGATTGAGCCGCTCTGGAGCTGGATTGGGTGTGTGTGTGTGTGTGTGTGTGTGTGTGTGTGTGTGTGTGTGTGTGTGTGTTATTGACTGAGCCGCTCTGGAGCTGGTTTGGGTGTGTGTGTGTGTGTGTGTGTGTGTGTTATTGATTGAGCCGCTCTGGAGCTGGATTGGGTGTGTGTGTGTGTGTGTGTGTGTGTGTGTGTGTGTGTGTGTGTGTGTGTGTTATTGATTGAGCCGCTCTGGAGCTGGATTGGGTGTGTGTGTGTGTGTGTGTGTGTGTGTGTGTGTGTGTGTGTGTGTGTGTGTGTGTGTGTGTGTGTGTTATGGATTGAGCCGCTCTGGAGCTGGATTGTGTGTGTGTGTGTGTGTGTGTGTGTGTGTGTGTGTGTGTGTGTGTGTGTTATTGATTGAGCCGCTCTGGAGCTGGATTGGGTGTGTGTGTGTGTGTGTGTGTGTGTGTGTGTGTGTGTGTGTGTGTGTGTGTGTGTGTGTGTGTGTGTGTGTGTGTGTGTGTGTGTGTGTGTGTGTTATGGATTGAGCCGCTCTGGAGCTGGATTGTGTGTGTGTGTGTGTGTGTGTGTGTGTGTTATGGATTGAGCCGCTCTGGAGCTGGATTGTGTGTGTGTGTGTGTGTGTGTGTGTGTGTGTGTGTGTGTGTGTGTGTGTTATTGATTGAGCCGCTCTGGAGCTGGATTGGGTGTGTGTGTGTGTGTGTGTGTGTGTGTTATGGATTGAGCCGCTCTGGAGCTGGATTGGGTGTGTGTGTGTGTGTGTGTGTGTGTGTTATGGATTGAGCCGCTCTGGAGCTGGATTGGGTGTGTGTGTGTGTGTGTGTGTGTGTGTGTGTGTGTGTGTGTGTGTGTGTGTGTGTGTGTGTGTGTGTGTGTGTGTTATGGATTGAGCCGCTCTGGAGCTGGATTGGGTGTGTGTGTGTGTGTGTGTGTGTGTGTGTGTGTGTGTGTGTGTGTGTGTGTGTGTGTGTGTGTGTGTGTGTGTGTGTGTGTGTGTGTGTGTGTGTGTGTGTGTGTGTGTGTGTGTGAGCCTGTAGATGGTGTGTTTTCCAGAGGTTAGATCAGTTCAGATCAAATGTGTTCATCTGAGACTCAGATCATCAGTTCTGACCCCATCTCTGCCCTAATCCACCCTCACTAACCTCACTATTCTCCTCTCGCTTTTATTTGATGACGAAAATGCCAGTAGATTTTCGTCATAGTTTTTGTGATCCAACACTAGTTTTTATTTGGTTATCGTCTCGTTTTCGTCAGTGAAAAAAGGTCGTAACAAAATTAACACTGGTTTCACTCGTTATACGGCACAATAGAGAAGAAAAGACCAGCGTTCCTTCTCTTTCATTATGATTTTATGTATGTTACGGATGATTAATTCATACACTTTCTTATGTAGCTACACAGAAGCCGCATGTTGCTGGTATATCCACTAACCTCAATGCCTTGAGCATCAAACGTGGCTCTCTGTTCCTCATTAAACATGTCCGTGGTGGTGAAGATGACGGATTTGTCCTGTCCGCTCAGAGTGACTGCGGCCTGAATCTGTCCGTCTTTAGACAGAATCCTCCACAGGTCAAACTTCTCCCGGCTGGACGGCCCTTTCAGCCTCAGAGTCGACACAAACACATAGGAGGGAGGAAGGCCTTCTGGGAAAACGTCCCTTTAAAACAATTCAAAGACTTCTATTAGTCAGATGAATATGTGTAAAAGATTAGATCTGCTAAACCCCCATAAGTTTACAAGAGTTTTTAGTTGAGAATGTAGTTGTTAATACAGGCGACACTTGCAAAAAGAGCTTCTCAGTTTAATAACATATACAAGGCCTGGAAGAGAGTGAGAAAAAGCATCATATAATGCAACACTGTAATGCATTACTTTAAAGGGATAGTTCTCCCAAAAATGAAAATTAGCCCATAATTTACTCACCCTCAAGTCATCCGAGGTGTGACATTCTTCTTTCAGACGAATTATATTACAAAAGTCCAGGCTAATCCAAGCATTAGAATTGGATTCATAGTTGCTCTGTTTTTGATAAAAAGTGCATCTGTGCGTCATATAACTGCTCCAGCGGCTCTGGGGTGTTAATAAAGGCCTTCTGAAGCGAATCGATGCGTTTGTGTAAGAAAAATATCCATATTTAAAACTTTATCAAGTAAACTTTCGGCCTCCGCCTTCCCTGTTCAGTTTCTGGAGAAAGTGTGTAAAGTTCTCCTGCGGATGGAAAGACTAACGCTCAGCTCCGCTCGTCATGACGTCACACACACATCTGGAGTTTCACTTTCAACATTCAACACTTTTACACAGAAGGCGGAGGCCGAAAGTTTACTTGATAAAGTTTTAAATATGGATATTTTTCTTACACAAACACGTCGATTCGCTTCAGAAGGCCTTTATTAACACCCCAGAGCCGCTGGAGCAGTTATATGACACACAGATGCACTTCAAAAACAGAGCAACTATTACTGCCATTATAAAGCTTGGATTAGCCTGGACTTTTGTAATATAACTCAGATTTTATTCGTCTGAAAGAAGAATGTCACACACACCTCGGATGACTTGAGGGAGAGTAAATTATGGGCTAATCTTCAATTTTGGATGAACTGTCCCTTTAACGTTCCCCGCTCCGACTGTGATGATAGAAATGATTGTGAGGTTTAAACCTTGTGTTTTCCGTGATGTCGGTGCTCTTGTCTATCAGATACGCCGCCTCTGACTGAAGTGAGCCCTGGATCTCCTGAGCTTTCTGATGGATCTTCATGCCCAACATCAGCTCAAAGCCTTTCTCATCCCGGGACGCCACAGGGATCCGCGTGGGACAGACCGATTCTGCAGAGAGACACAGATTGGAGGATTGCATCTTAAGCTTTCAAACCAGCAAATGCCTTTTATTTTGAACCCTGTTTCACTTTTCATTCGATCAATATGTGATTGCACTAAATATGATGATCATGTCCAATCCAGCTGATGCCCAGGAATGGTTGATAAAACAAACTCCATCCACTGTCCCATTAACGCTGGGTTCTTTGGGAAGCTGTGCAGGGTTGTCTTGCCCTGACAACCAAAAACACACATCTTTGGTGATATTGTTGATGTGGTGAAGTCTTGTGACTGCAAGAAACCGGAAGGAGTATTTTTGGCACAGAAATACTCCATCAAACGTCCAACTTAATTTTTGAAACTTTGTCCATGTTTAGCATGATGCTGCGTTCACACCGAACGTGAATAGAGCATCTGGCGCGAGTGATTTCCATGTTAAGTCAATGGAAGGGCGCGTTGACGTGCGTGGAGGTCCTGCGGCGCGATAAACGCGTTTCGCACAACGCGATGGACACAATTCCGCCTCATTCGCGCGAATGCCGTGAATTGGACGTGAATTGAGTGTCTTGTGCGATATGCGCGTTATGCGCGAGTAGTGTTTTTGTGCATTCACACGTTTGAAGCGAATTTGTGTCTGAAAAATCTGAACTTTGGTGTCAATTCACGCCGCGTTAACCAATCAGGAGCCTGCTCGCTGCTGTCATGTGGTAAACTGATGTGATGAGAAACACTGCATACTTTAAAAATACTACTATTGTGTCACAAAATGTAGTTTTAAGACTTTTTCAGGTGAGAATGTAGTTGTTTAAAGCTCAAATCAGTGGTTTATTTATAAAGAGAGCGCCTATTTAAAAAAAGTTGTGAGATCCAGGCGATCATTAACCCCGGCGAGAGCAGCGTCTTGTGTGGATCTAACGTGAGATCTTTGGTGTCATGAATCATAATTTGTTGTCTGCCAAATTGTTTTGACTGAGGGCAAAGAGAAGTTTCATAACTTTATTTTTTAAGGATTTTTAAATGCACATGCAGTGAAGAAAATGTAGGCGTTGCCTGAACCACATTTGTGTGGCTATTCATACTTAATATATATTTTTCATAAAAATGTAAAGAGGCAGAGTGGTGTTTTATGACATATTTCTCCTGGAGCGCCGTGAGCGCGTGTCTATCTTGCTTCCAACGCTCGATTTATATGCATTTTGAATGGATTCAAAATGTTCAAAAGTCCAACTAGACGCGATTTTGACGCTCTATTCGTGTTTGGTGTGAACGCATCATGAGAATACAAGTCTTTAACAGTGTAAAAAACTCAGTATGCATGAAACAGCATTTTACCCCCCCCCTAATTGGGTCATGGGTGTGTTTTGGCCGTGACGAGCAATAAACCAATCAGAGCCTCATCTCCCTTTCCCTTTAATAAACCAATCAGAGCCTCATCTCCCTTTCCCTTTAATAAACCAATCAGAGCCTCATCTCCCTTTCCCTTTAATAAACCAATCAGAGCCTCATCTCCCTTTCCCTTTAATAAACCAATCAGAGCCTCATCTCCCTTTCCCTTTAATAAACCAATCAGAGCCTCATCTCCCTTTCCCTTTAATAAACCAATCAGAGCCTCATCTCCCTTTCCCTTTAATAAACCAATCAGAGCCTCATCTCCCTTTCCCTTTAATAAACCAATCAGAGCCTCATCTCCCTTTCCCTTTAAAAGCCAGTTGTGCAGCACCATTAGAGGATTCACTGTTGACATGAGGAGAGACTGAACGCTTCTCCAGAGAGGTGTGTGTGTGTGTGTGTGTGTGTGTGTGTGTGTGTGTGTGTGTGTGTGTGTGTGTGTGTGTGTGTGTGTGTGTGTGTGTGTGTGTGTGTGTGTGTGTGTGTGTGTGTGTGTGTGTGTGTGTGTGTGTGTGTGTGTGTGTGTGTGTGTGTGATGGGTAGGTTTAGGGGCAGTGTAGGGGGATAGAATATACAGTATAAAGACCATTACGCCTATGGAAAGTCCCCATAAAACATGAAAACCCAACAAGAGTGTGTGTGTGTGTGTGTGTGGGCATGTTTTCGTGAAATATCAGGACACAAATGTGTATAATGACATGGGTATGACATAGGTATTACAAAAAGAGGGTGAAATATGTCCTCACACACATTCCCCATGTCCTCACTTTTCAAAATGCTTATAAATCACACAGAATTAGGTTTTTTTCACAGAAAGTGAACTGCACAGTCTCCTGTGATGGCTAGGTTTAGGGACAGGGGCAGTGTGTGTGTGTGTGTGTGTGTGTGTGTGTGTGTGTGTGTGTGTGTGTGTGTGTGTGTGTGTGTGTGTGTGTGTGTGTGTGTGTGTGTGTGTGTGTGTGTGTGTGTGTGTGTGTGTGTGATGGGTAGGTTTAGGGGCAGTGTAAGGGGATAGAAAATACGGTTTGTA
Source organism: Gobio gobio (assembly GCF_949357685.1). Taxonomy (NCBI): domain Eukaryota; kingdom Metazoa; phylum Chordata; class Actinopteri; order Cypriniformes; family Gobionidae; genus Gobio; species Gobio gobio. Next base: position 1,558,320 of record NC_137119.1, on the reverse strand, counting down.
CTGTATAAAAACCATTACGCCTATGGAATGTCCTCACATTTCACAAAAACAAACATGTGTGTGTGTGTGTGTGTGTGTGTGTGTGTGTGTGTGTGTGTGTGTGTGTGTGTGTGTGTGTGTGTGTGTGTGTGTGTGTGTGTGTGTGTGTGTGTGTGTGTGTGTGTGTGTGTGTGTGTGTAAGTGTGTGTGTGTGTGTGTGTGTGTGTGTGTGTGTGTGTGTGTGTGTGTGTGTGTGTGTAAGTGTGTGTGTGTGTGTGTGTGTGTGTGTGTGTGTGTGTGTGTGTGTGTAAGTGTCCCTGTGTGTGTAATAATCAATGGCGCAGTGCTTTTCAGTTCCTCCAATAGCAGCTCCAGCAATGCTCCTGATCACACCTGGTGTTCAGACCAGATGCCCATGAGTGAACAGATGAGCAGAGAGTTTGATATTTAAACACCAGGAGCTGGACGTGAACACGAGAACCTGCTGAGAACAGCAGAACACACTCGCAGAACACACTCGCACAACACACTCGCACAACACACTCGCACAACACACTCGCACAACACACTCGCAGAACACACTCGCACAACACACTCGCAGAAAACACTCGCAGAACACACTCGCACAACACACTCGCAGAACACACTCGCAGAACACACTCGCAGAACACACTCGCACAACACACTCGCAGAACACACCAGCAGAACACACTCGCACAACACACTCGCAGAAAACACTCGCAGAACACACTCGCACAACACACTCTCAGAACACACTCGCAGAACACACTCGCAGAAAACACTCGCACAACACACTCGCAGAACACACTCGCACAACACACTCGCACAACACACTCGCAGAACACACTCGCAGAACACACTCGCAGAACACACTCGCAGAACACACTCGCACAACACACTCGCAGAACACACCAGCAGAACACACTCGCACAACACACTCGCAGAAAACACTCGCAGAACACACTCGCAGAAAACACTCGCACAACACACTCGCAGAACACACTCGCACAACACACTCGCACAACACACTCGCAGAAAACACTCGCAGAACACACTCGCAGAACACACTCGCAGAACACACTCGCACAACACACTCACAGAAAACACTCGCACAACACACTCGCAGAAAACACTCGCACAACACACTCGCAGAAAACACTCGCAGAACACACTCGCAGAACACACTCGCAGAACACACTCGCACAACACACTCACAGAAAACACTCGCACAACACACTCACAGAAAACACTCGCACAACACACTCACAGAAAACACTCGCAGAACACACTCGCAGAACACACTCGCAGAACACACTCGCAGAACACACTCGCAGAAAACACTCGCAGAACACACTCGCACAACACACTCGCAGAACACACTCGCAGAACACACTCGCAGAACACACTCGCACAACACACTCGCAGAACACACCAGCAGAACACACTCGCACAACACACTCGCAGAAAACACTCGCAGAACACACTCGCACAACACACTCTCAGAACACACTCGCAGAACACACTCGCAGAAAACACTCGCACAACACACTCGCAGAACACACTCGCACAACACACTCGCACAACACACTCGCAGAACACACTCGCAGAACACACTCGCAGAACACACTCGCAGAACACACTCGCACAACACACTCGCAGAACACACCAGCAGAACACACTCGCACAACACACTCGCAGAAAACACTCGCAGAACACACTCGCACAACACACTCTCAGAACACACTCGCAGAACACACTCGCAGAAAACACTCGCACAACACACTCGCAGAACACACTCGCACAACACACTCGCACAACACACTCGCAGAAAACACTCGCAGAACACACTCGCAGAACACACTCGCACAACACACTCACAGAAAACACTCGCACAACACACTCGCAGAACACACTCGCAGAACACACTCGCGTTACGCCTGGAGTGGCTTTGAGCTGGTGTGTGATAGGACCCTGAGTGCCTTACGGCCTGTTAACCGTGGCAGGGCACTCAACATGCTTTATTCATTGCATTTTCCCCTATGGTATATTTTAGGAATCATCATTATTATTGTTTTTCCTGTGTTCCAAAGCATTCATGAATTACAACCGTTCAAGTTCGGATCTGTGCTAAATAAGGGGTGACAGGTAACAGGTTAAACCCCAACTAAGTGAGCCAAAGGCAACACTGGCAAAGAAACCCAAACTCCACCAGGTGACTGAAGACATGGACAGTAAATGTTTGTAATTACTCTCAGTTGGAGAACACAGACTCCTGCCATTATTTACAACTACTCTATCCGTGCCAACCAGAGCTGCCAGCTGCAGTGTGGTTGGCACACGCCACATCTGTTTCCTGTTCCCAGTTCCTCCCTACCATGGCATCATGCCGCTGGTTTGGCCCACGCGCTTTGTGGCTTTCTTGTCACTGGGCATGAATGGACTGCGGTATTTCAGGAAGAGGACTGGGTCTGCCAAGACTAGTTTTAATGTTTATGGGATTGCTCACACGCATGTGACTCTTACCCTCACACAGCTTCTGCTCCATGGCATCACGGATGCGGTCGATGTTGGTGTAGTCCTCCGCGTAAAGCACGTAATCGCCCTCCGGCGTGTTGGCGATGGTCACGAGCTCAGACGTGGTGATCTCCGAACCGACGCCCACCGCGAACACTTTAATCCCCTGCGCTCGCGCCTCAACGCTGGCGTCCATAACGTCGTCCTGCGACTTCCCATCGGTCACCACCACTGCGATTCGGTTCTTCACATCGCTTCGCCGCGAGGACGCAAAGACATGGTCCACGGCAAACTTGATGGCGCGGCCCGTCTGAGTGTTTCCACCCAGATAGCTGATCTCCTCAATGGCTCTAATGAGATCTGGAGTGGTCTTGTGGAGGCCGAGAGCGATCTCCAGCCTCGGTGTGTCGCTGTACTGAACCACGCCAACCTGTGAGTAGTGGGAACTCACGTCGAAGCCACTGGTGACATTGATCAACCAGCGCTTGGCGATTTCGAAGTCCTCGTCTCCCACGCTCCAGGAGCCGTCCATGATGTAGACCAGGTCATTAACGGCCGTGCTGCAGCCTGAAGAACGAGGACGAGAACTGAAAACCACACAGAGATTGACAGACATACACCTATAGCTCCAATTCTGTTCCACATCTAAAGGGAACATCATAATGGAACGCTTGGAATGCACTAGATGGACAGAGACGCCTACAGAACTCAAGCTTTACTTTCATTCATTTTTTCATTCATTCATTTTATTTTTAAGAAGAAAGGGGGAACAATGCATTTTAATGAACATTAAAGGGTTAGTTCACCCAAAAATAAAAAATTATGTCATTAATTACTTCCCCTCAAGTCATTCGACACCTGTAAGACCTCCATTCATCTTCGGAACGCAAATGAAGATATTTAAGTTGAAATCTGATCGCTCAGAAAGGCCTCCATTGGCTCAATGCACTTTACACTCTCAAGACCCTTAAAAGACACTAAAGACGTCAATACAAAGTCCATCTCACTACAGCTGCTCTACAATAACTTTATAAAGTCACGAGAATAGTTTTTGTGCGCAAAAAAAACCTAAATAACGGCTTATATAGAGATGACGATTTCAAAACACGGCATCATGAAGCTTCGAAGCGTTATGAATCAGTGAGTCGATTCAGCGGTTTGGAGCGTTATGAATCAGTGAGTCGATTCAGCGGTTTGGAGCGTTATGAATCAGTGAGTCGATTCAGCGGTTTGGAGCGTTATGAATCAGTGAGTCGCGTTATGAATCAGTGAGTCGATTCAGCGGTTTGGAGCGTTATGAATCAGTGAGTCGATTCAGCGGTTTGAATCGCCAAAGTCACGTATTTCAGCAGTTTGGCGGTTTGACACGCGATCCGAATCATGATTCGACTCACTGATTCATAACGCTTTGAAGCTTCATGATGCATTATTTTGAAATCGGTCATCACTATATAAGTCGTTATTTAGGGTTTTTTGCGCACAAAACTATTCTCGTCGCTTTATAAAGTTATTGTAGAGCCGCTATAGTGAGATGGACTTTGTAACTTTAGTCTTTAGTGTCTTTTAAGGGTCTTGAGAGTGTAAAGTTGAGCCAATGGAGGCCTTTCAGAGCATCAGATTTACACTAAAATATCTTCATTTGTGTCTGAAGATGAACGGAGGTCTGACGGGTGTCCAACCACATGAGGCTCAGTCATTAATGACACAATTTTCATTTTTGGGTGAACTAACCCTTTAAGACAAATGTAAATATGCCAGATTATAGCCTTTGGCTAATTTCCATCTGCAGACCCCCTGGGAGGTAGATGTTACACATAAAAAGAAAGAAAATAAAAAACTATATATAACACAATAAGACAGAGACAGACACACTAATACAACAGTCAATATTAAAATACACAATAGAACAGTGAGAAGTTAATTAGAGAAAAAGCAATAAATAATTGACAGTTCATCTGTATTGCACCGCGTCTAAGAGAGATAGAAAAGTGATATTAAAATATGGATATTGCACAGGCCCATCTTACAAACTTAACTAATTATAATACAGTTCACATATGATCGCATGTTTGGGTCTCTCTCAACCACCGTTTCAATTGTATTTTAAAGGTAAGGAAAGTTGTACATTCCCTCACTGAAAGTGGGATGCTGTTCCAAAACCTTGAGCCCTGAAATGACAGAACGTTTTGAGAAAAAGATATACGTCTAAAGATGTACTTCTCATAGAAACTGTACAGGAGACTTATTTATCAATAAAACAAACTATTTTGTCAAGAATAACAAAGTAAAAAAAAAACGTATTTCAAAGGTGATCACTGATATTATAGTCACCATGAAATCTAAATGGACAATTATTATTTTCTATGGAATATTGCAGTGTTTATTGTAAATGATTTATCATTATTGTGTTAATAATCTTGAGTCAGAATAACTTCATCTCTTCTCTGCCAATAGAGGGCGCCACAGTGATCAAAAGTTTGAAATCCATCATAACGTTTGTCTCTTATAACGTTTGTCGTAGACTTGAGACCTTATATCATTGGAATCCTTGGCTTAAGATGGACAAAACGTATTTCCGCCTGGAAAGATTTTCATTTTAAATTTTGTCCAAAACCTACTTTCGCAAACTAGTCCTAGTTTTTTTTTGCCCGATCGAAACCAAACCAGTTCAGAAAGATTCTTTAAAAGTCAGCATTTTTATCCACAGTCGCTTTGGCGATAAACATCCAACCGTTAGTCCGATTTACTTGAAAATTGGCATGCACTGTCTTTATCCAAGGTCCCATGATGGTCTATGAGGATATTGGTGTATCTCAAAAAACATGGCAGCCATTGGCCAATGAAATTTGAGCACCTATTAGACAAGATTAACGGCAGCCGATCGGAACAAAACTCGGTGGGCATGTTTGAATCATGGCCCTAGAGGTCCACTAGATGGCGCTAAGGGGTTTTACGGCTCTGTAATCACGTTATGTTTCACATATCCCCACAATATTGATATCATTTGATAGATATCCTCCTACTGAACAATTTTGCCTCAAGAACCACTGATGTCAATCAAATCGTTCATTATATATTTACGATTATGTTAAAAACCTACTTTTGCAAACTAGTCCAAGGTTTTTTGCCCGATCAGAACCAAACCACTGCAGTATTCTCTGGACTCTCCTGATAAGTAAATTTCCAAAAATGTTGAACTTTACCCTTTGGGTAGCTATAACAGGGTCATTTAGAGAATGGGTCTGGCAAAACATGCTCAAAAGCCTATTAATCCTGAAGAAAAACTCAAAACTATAAAACTGGTGCTATAACTGTTAAAAAGGTTTAAAAACCATGCATTTCCTAAGGTAAAATGATTCTAAATGGTCTTTTCCATATATGATCAAGAAATGTATAAGCTTGCTAAATAAAACGTAACTTTTTTATGCATGTGTGCCTTAAAGGCTTTAAATGCTTGAACCCCGATAAATGCTGCTCGCAGCTTTAATTATATTTATTATTACTAGATATGTAATAATAAAAAATGACATGCATGGACAAATAATTTATAATAAACTGGAGTACTCCACTAAACATGTCAATTTTGATTTCATGATGACTCTAATGACACTTCTGAATTGACACATAATGAAACATTGCTTAAAATGGATCAGAAACGAATACCCGCTCGGATATCATCGTCCTCTCCTGCTCGCGAGGACACCAGGAAGAGAAGTGCTGGGAAAGACCTCCAAATCCACGACATTCCCATCTGACGCTCCGGTGCTTTGGGTATAAAGTGTCAATCTTCAGAACCCTGTTAAATAAAGAACATTAAAACGTGTCTGTTTTGGATGCAAGGCAATCTATAATTATTCTAAATGGCTACGAATCAGTTTGCCTACATAATTACTTAAAGATGGCTGTTTGATTTGATTATACCTCTGCTGTTACACACTTACTTAAGCTAATCAGATCAGTGCACACACTCGTCCACAGGGGTGTGAGACTCAAAACAATCACTGCTGAGATTCACATCTACCACAGAATGATGGCCCATTGCATTGTATAATGCAGCAGATGCAGGGTAATTATGAACAGAAAATTGAGCTAGACAATAAACAAGACTTGGAACTTCAATACACAACCCAGAAACATGGCAAACATGAGGCTAACCCTCTGGTGCTCTTCGTCATTTCTTACGTTTAGTTTTTTAGAATTGTTTACTTCAACAAAATGGTACGAAACATGGTCAAGGTGTTGGCACTTGCTATATGAACACACAAAATAATCATCGACATGATTCGAAAAGGTTAAATGGTCCTGGGGAAAGTAGTCACACTTTCTTTACATTTCACCTGGTGGAAGCGTTTGGTACTGCGCTCATACAAACTCTTACTGAAAGCTCATTTTTTGAGATATCAACCTCAAATTTGGAATACAGTTTGTTTAGGTTTATGGCTTTGATTTTCTTTGAGTTTTAGAGTAAAATATGCTTTTAAAAATATATTCTTAAAATATTCTTAAAATATGCTTTTGAAAATATATGCTTTTTTATATTTCATATAAAAAAATCAAATAGTATTTTTGTGCATTTTTCATAACAATAAACATAAACATTCTGTAGCTTTTTGTACACTCTAAAAAATGCTAGGTTAAAAAACAGTTGGGTTGAATATGGACTAACCCAGCAATTGGGTTGTTTTAAGCAAACATTTTAACCCAATCGCTACATTAAAACGACCCATTTTCAACCCAATTTGGGTTGTTTTTAACCCAGCATTTTTTAGAGTGTACGTTCACCTTTTAAACCTTTTTTAACTTCAGCAATAATCTGCCTTGTGTAGTCTTTACAAAGAGACCAAACTTCAGTCTGTGCGCTAAAGAATTCAATAAAATTTCATTTTCAGGTCCATACTCAAAAAGTGAATAAATGGATTATAACTACCGCATAAATATAATTTAGTACCATAAAATCCCCCAAAAATACAAAATCTTAATAAAAAAAAAAATTATCTAACTAAAATATAGTACATTCATTTCATTGAAATATTTTTTCCCCAGACATTTTTGACCGACACACGAAGAGCACCAGAGGGTTAACCTCTTACCTGTCACCGTCCCGCTGGCGGGACATCTGGCACTCTTTTTTTGATCTGCTTTTTTTCGTATCATATATTTGAGTAATTATCATAAATTAGGTATCATTCGAAAGCTTACGAACTCAAAATTCATCCTGTGAAAACCGTTTTGAAATTGGACGTTGCGTTACCATGGAAACGGTACTTTAAATTATTCTAGCGGGCTCCTCCCCTAGTGGGCGTCGTCATGTTTTATATTACAACATTTATTTTAACTACTTTATAATAAAAATCTTTTCTAATCTTGACAAAACACATATCGTCGGAAAGGTCTGAGTCTCAGGGTTCCATATTTGGTGACCATGTTGTGATGGAAGGGATATTTGGACAGAAATTTACAGAAAAATGCATCAAAAAAACAATCAATGGAATATGTGTGACACCCGGTGGCTATTTGTGGTACAGCGCCTAAACAAAATCTCATGGGAACTTCAATTTTTGTGATATCAACTTCAAATTTGGAACACAACTTAGACATATGGCTTTGATTTTATAGTAATTTTAGATTAAAACATTTTTGTAAAATATATATTTTAAATAAAATAAAAATATTTAGCACAGTATTTTTTATTTACAGTACATTTAAATTTCCATAACTTTTTCATACTTTCATATTTTGAATTGTGTTCACTTCAGCAATAATCTGCCGAGTGTCTGCTTTATAGACCAAACTTAGGTCTATATTCCAAAGCATTCTTGAATTACAGCCCTTTAAGTTTGGATAGTGCATTTTCATGTGTATTCTCAAAAAGGGGGGTGACAGTTAAAGGGTTTAAATACAAAAACAACCAATGAGAAAACAGAACTGATAAACAAGATAAAGGACAATGAACGTGAACCACTGCGAGATATCATTAGGAAGCATGGCGTTAGTTTTCATTGTTATGCTGATGATACTCAGCTCTATATTTCTTCACGCCCTGAAGAAACTTACCAATTCACAAGATTAATGGAATGCAGAGCTGATATAAAACATTAGATGACCAGTAATTTCCTGCAACTTAATTCAGAAAAAAATGAATTTTTAATTATTGGACCAAAACCCTCTGCAAGTAGTGACCTAGAGCAGGGGTTTTCAAACTGGGGTCCCCCAGAAGGTCCTAATGGGTCCCCAGAAAAGACAAAGCAAAAATGGATAAAGTCAACCAAAAATTCAGTTTAATTTCTAAATGTTTCTCTCCTTTATTGCCGTATACATACTTTCCAGAATTGTTTATGTTGACTTTGTGTCTTTCTGGTGAGTTTTGCTCACTATAGACCCCTTTATCTCGCTCAATGGGGCTCTTTACGCATTAACGTTAATGTTTATTGTGAAAGTTGCGTATTAAAATAACTTATTATTAAAAATGTTCTTCTTCAGGTTTAAACATCCAACATCAAGTATAGCCAATTTAATTTTGGACACAATATGTTGTAGTTATAATGTCACACACAAAAAAATATATAAATAAAAATATATAGATGTATTTTAGGAAGGGGGTCCCTCATAAAAGATTCATCATATTTGAAAACAAGAAGAAACAAGTGGTGAAAAACCACAAGACTATCGATGTTCGCTTTAATTAAAGAACACAGGT
>NC_137119.1:1519109-1546609 GCF_949357685.1 Gobio gobio | reverse complement strand
TGTTATGACAACTTGACTTTACCAAGACAACATAACCTGTCATAAACATGACATAACATTAATTATCAAACTTCAGTATTAAAATATCAAATATTATCAAAATTAAGTGTTAATACTCTGTCAAATTATTTTATAACAGTGTCATGAATATTTTTCTTGACCTAAACTATAGAGGAAATTAAACCTCAGAATGATAGAGTGACACTGGTCATTATGATGTGTCTTAGCTAGACTTATCCATGATGTAAAAAAGCATTTCAGGAAAATATAAACGTTAATAAATAAAATAAAAATCAAATATTAATGTGTGGATGCTGTAATTAACTTACTGTTTTTGCAGTGATTTGGACCAAACGCTGCGTAGCTTAACCCACCATTGTACTGTTTTCATTTAATTTCTCCAAATGCAATAAAGTATAATTTTATCCATTTGAATTATTATTAATATTGGGTGATTGCTTTTATTTCTTGAACACTTATTCAAATGTTTAAGACATTTGAAATGGTCTGTAATCTGACCTTCTGCTGGAGCTGGTGGAGGAAACTGTTTATGAACTGAACAATATTCATGACGCTGTTATAAAATAACTTGACAGAGTATTAACAGATAAAAATTCATGACATTATAATGGCCAACATCAAAACCAACCACAGTTTAATGTTAACCCATAAAGCTAAGTTGTTTCTTAAATGTGATAATTAATCCGCTATGTCGTGTTTATGACAGATTTATGACAGGTTATGATGCATTGGTTTATGTCAAATTGTCATAACTAAGACATCTCAAATAATGTTATCTTTGCATTAAAAATGACGAGTTATCATAAACATGCATTAAAAACTCCTTCATATTCATATCAGTCTTATGCACACGCCTTCAAGTAAAGTGTTACCAAAAAAACATGTGTAAGAGATTTGGGCTAAAATATACAACAGCAGGAACTAAAACAGCTGGAGCGATGTTAGATTACAGACGGACGCTCTGCACTCTTCCCAACTACAGCTCTCATCCCTCCATCAGAACACACTCATGCTCTTACAAAACCTGCTTCATCACATGCATTACATAATAATAATAATAATAATAATAATAATAATAATAATAATAATAATAATAATAATAATGTGTTGAGGAACTGAGCACCTGTCCTATAGAGGGCGTCAAACATCTCTCAGTGTTTTAAACACAGGATTGTATGGCATGTTTATATCTATGCAAGGGATTTGAGATGACAAATATATATTATTAAACACACAGATATCATAAAAGATCTATCCTTTCACTTTCCTTTAATCTCCCCTCTCGTCTATGAGACTCTGAGTTTTGCCTGTTCGAGATAAATTGGATAAAAGCATCAGCTAAATGATTAAATGTACATGTAAGATATGATTATAGACTGAAATAGTTATGTCAATGTCTCAATATTAATACAACAAAAAAGACTACATCGTTTTTGAATGTGCTCTTTAAATGTTCTTAGATTAAGTGTTCTGTGCAAATCTTTCGTTTCAGCCATGCAAGATTAATTATGAAGATAATATTTGCTCTTACCTGCTCTTTTAAAATTGCCTCCAGGAAGAAAAAAATACTTGAGTTGAGAACTGAAGCTGATAAATCATCACATGATACACTGTGTGTGTCTCCAGTGGAGGAGCCATGATGCCTGTCACTCCAGAGCTTATACAGAGAGAGCCGATGACATCATGAGGACACGCCCCCTCAGACCCGGAGCTTATACAGAGAGAGCCGCTGACATCATGAGGACACGCCCCCTCAGACCCGGAGCTTATACAGAGAGAGCCGCTGACATCATGAGGACACGCCCCCTCAGACCCAGAACTTATACAGAGAGAGCCGATGACATCATGAGGACACGCCCCTCAGACCCAGAGCTTATACAGAGAGAGCCGCTGACATCACGAGGACACGCCCCCTCAGACCCAGAGTTTATACAGAGAGAGCCGCTGACATCACGAGGACACGCCCCCTCAGACCCAGAGTTTATACAGAGAGAGCCGCTGACATCACGAGGACACGCCCCTCAGACCCAGAGCTTATACAGAGAGAGCCGATGACATCATGAGGACACGCCCCTCAGATCCAGAGCTTATACACAGAGAGCCGCTGACATCATGAGGACACGCCCCCTCAGACCCGGAGCTTATACAGAGAGAGCCGATGACATCATGAGGACACGCCCCTCAGACCCAGAGCTTATACACAGAGAGCCGCTGACATCACGAGGACACGCCCCTCAGACCCAGAGCTTATACAGAGAGAGCCGCTGACATCATGAGGACACGCCCCTCAGACCCAGAGCTTATACAGAGAGAGCCGCTGACATCATGAGGACACGCCCCTCAGACCCAGAGCTTATACAGAGAGAGCCGCTGACATCACGAGGACACGCCCCCTCAGACCCAGAGTTTATACAGAGAGAGCCGCTGACATCACGAGGACACGCCCCTCAGACCCAGAGCTTATACAGAGAGAGCCGCTGACATCACGAGGACACGCCCCTCAGACCCGGAGCTTATACAGAGAGAGCCGCTGACATCACGAGGACACGCCCCTCAGACCCGGAGCTTATACAGAGAGAGCCACTGACATCACGAGGACACGCCCCTCAGACCCAGAGTTTATACAGAGAGAGCCGCTGACATCATGAGGACACGCCCCTCAGACCCAGAGCTTATACAGAGAGAGCCGCTGACATCACGAGGACACGCCCCTCAGACCCGGAGCTTATACAGAGAGAGCCGCTGACATCACGAGGACACGCCCCCTCAGACCCAGAGCTTATACAGAGAGAGCCGCTGACATCACGAGGACACGCCCCTCAGACCCAGAGTTTATACAGAGAGAGCCGCTGACATCATGAGGACACGCCCCTCAGACCCAGAGCTTATACAGAGAGAGCCGCTGACATCATGAGGACACGCCCCTCAGACCCAGAGCTTATACAGAGAGAGCCGCTGACATCATGAGGACACGCCCCCCTCAGACCCAGAGCTTATACAGAGAGAGCCGCTGACATCATGAGGACACGCCCCCCTCAGACCCAGAGCTTATACAGAGAGAGCCGCTGACATCATGAGGACACGCCCCTCAGACCCAGGGCTTATACAGAGGGAGCCGCTGACATCACGAGGACACACCCCTCAGACCCAGAGCTTATACAGAGAGAGCCGCTGACATCACGAGGACACGCCCCTCAGACCCAGAGTTTATACAGAGAGAGCCGCTGACATCACGAGGACACGCCCCTCAGACCCAGAGCTTATACACAGAGAGCCGCTGACATCATGAGGACACGCCCCTCAGACCCAGAGCTTATACAGAGAGAGCCGCTGACATCACGAGGACACGCCCCTCAGACCCAGGGCTTATACAGAGAGAGCCGCTGACATCACGAGGACACGCCCCTCAGACCCAGAGCTTATACAGAGAGAGCCGCTGACATCACGAGGACACGCCCCTCAGACCCAGAGTTTATACAGAGAGAGCCGCTGACATCATGAGGGCACGCCCCTCAGACCCAGAGCTTATACAGAGACAGCCGCTGACATCACGAGGACACGCCCCTCAGACCCAGAGCTTATACAGAGAGAGCCGCTGACATCATGAGGACACGCCCCCCTCAGACCCAGAGCTTATACAGAGAGAGCCGCTGACATCATGAGGACACGCCCCTCAGACCCAGAGCTTATACAGAGAGAGCCGCTGACATCACGAGGACACGCCCCTCAGACCCAGGGCTTATACAGAGAGAGCCGCTGACATCACGAGGACACGCCCCTCAGACCCAGAGCTTATACAGAGAGAGCCGCTGACATCACGAGGACACGCCCCTCAGACCCAGAGTTTATACAGAGAGAGCCGCTGACATCATGAGGGCACGCCCCTCAGACCCAGAGCTTATACAGAGACAGCCGCTGACATCACGAGGACACGCCCCTCAGACCCAGAGCTTATACAGAGAGAGCCGCTGACATCATGAGGACACGCCCCCCTCAGACCCAGAGCTTATACAGAGAGAGCCGCTGACATCATGAGGACACGCCCCTCAGACCCAGAGCTTATACAGAGAGAGCCGCTGACATCACGAGGACACGCCCCCTCAGACCCAGAGCTTATACAGAGAGAGCCGCTGACATCACGAGGACACGCCCCTCAGACCCGGAGCTTATACAGAGAGAGCCGCTGACATCACGAGGACACGCCCCTCAGACCCGGAGCTTATACAGAGAGAGCCGCTGACATCATGAGGACACGCCCCCTCAGACCCAGAGCTTATACAGAGAGAGCCGCTGACATCACGAGGACACGCCCCTCAGACCCAGAGTTTATATAGAGAGAGCCGCTGACATCACGAGGACACGCCCCTCAGACCCAGAGTTTATACAGAGAGAGCCGCTGACATCACGAGGACACGCCCCTCAGACCCAGAGTTTATACAGAGAGAGCCGCTGACATCATGAGGGCACGCCCCTCAGACCCAGAGCTTATACAGAGACAGCCGCTGACATCACGAGGACACGCCCCTCAGACCCAGAGCTTATACAGAGAGAGCCGCTGACATCATGAGGACACGCCCCCCTCAGACCCAGAGCTTATACAGAGAGAGCCGCTGACATCATGAGGACACGCCCCTCAGACCCAGAGCTTATACAGAGAGAGCCGCTGACATCACGAGGACACGCCCCCTCAGACCCAGAGCTTATACAGAGAGAGCCGCTGACATCACGAGGACACGCCCCTCAGACCCGGAGCTTATACAGAGAGAGCCGCTGACATCACGAGGACACGCCCCTCAGACCCGGAGCTTATACAGAGAGAGCCGCTGACATCATGAGGACACGCCCCCTCAGACCCAGAGCTTATACAGAGAGAGCCGCTGACATCACGAGGACACGCCCCTCAGACCCAGAGTTTATATAGAGAGAGCCGCTGACATCACGAGGACACGCCCCTCAGACCCAGAGCTTATACAGAGAGAGCCGCTGACATCACGAGGACACGCCCCTCAGACCCAGAGCTTATACAGAGAGAGCCGCTGACATCACGAGGACACGCCCCCTCAGACCCTGAGCTTATACAGAGAGAGCCGCTGACATCACGAGGACACGCCCCTCAGACCCGGAGCTTATACAGAGAGAGCCGCTGACATCACGAGGACACGCCCCTCAGACCCGGAGCTTATACAGAGAGAGCCGCTGACATCACGAGGACACGCCCCTCAGACCCAGAGCTTATACAGAGAGAGCCGCTGACATCACGAGGACACGCCCCTCAGACCCGGAGCTTATACAGAGAGAGCCGCTGACATCATGAGGGCACGCCCCCTCAGACCCAGAGCTTATACAGAGAGAGCCGCTGACATCACGAGGACACGCCCCCTCAGACCCGGAGCTTATACAGAGAGAGCCGCTGACATCATGAGGACACGCCCCCTCAGACCCAGAGCTTATACAGAGAGAGCCGCTGACATCACGAGGACACGCCCCTCAGACCCAGAGTTTATATAGAGAGAGCCGCTGACATCACGAGGACACGCCCCTCAGACCCAGAGTTTATATAGAGAGAGCCGCTGACATCACGAGGACACGCCCCTCAGACCCAGAGCAACGGTAACGGTTTGACATTCTGATAGAGGAGAGTCCCAACAGTAAACACACCAATGTTGGCATCTCTAACTCATTCCCTCTAGCGCCATGACCTGTCCAAAGTTTAACTCATATTTTTGCCAATAACTTTTGATCCATAAGGCCTAGCAATAAAAACAAAACAAAAATTGTCTGATTCCTGAGCTTATGACGGTTCGATTGTACCATATAATGTAATTTTGAGTCATAAAAATGTTCCCGCCATTTTGAATAATGCGAAAAACCTACTTTTTCGAACTCGTCCTAGACAGTTTGTCCAATTCATTCAGTTTGACCAGATCATCTTCAGACAATGGCGACAAAAAGTTATGGAATTCAAGTTGATCCGTACAACTGTTCGCAAATAACGCACAATCAAATGTTAAGTAGCGGTTCTGAAAATACATTTAAGGCTATATCTCCCCACCGCTTTATCGCATTCAAACCAAATTGGTACATGTCGTCGTCAGAATCATGACCTGAGGTTGCATGCTGTGTTTCGGCACTGCGCCACCTACTGGTCCAGAGATACGAGAAATAGCTATTTTTTCAGCTAACTCCTGAACGGTTTGTTGATTCGGGGCTACAAACCGAGTTGAATGATATCCAGTTTTACCATATCGGCCATTTTGGCTGTCGGCCATTTTGAATTTTGTGCTAAAATGCTGTATTTTAAGAACGCATTAATGGATTGTTACAAAACTTGGTATGGGTCATCAGCACGATGCCCTGAAGGAGCCTGAGAAGTTTCAGAGCAGCGCCACCTAGTGGTAAAATCTATTTTTCAAACTCTTATAACTTTGGCTGTGGTCAACTTATTTTCACTGGAGTAACATTTTTTGTCTTCTGAATCCTGAAGTCCAACGATACCAAACATGCCAGGTTTCGCCTTATGGTTTGTGAAACATTGTGATTTAGCGCTCAAAAAAGATTTGTGAATATCTTTAAAAACCGTTAGTCCAATCGAGACGAAATCAGCGTCGGAAACACAGAATCCAAGTTGGTTAACCAAACAGTTTAACCCAAATGTCAAAATATTGATAGTAAGTGGCAATCAAATGCAAAGAAAGTCGTCCATGGGTCAATTTTTATGCTGTTATTGATATAAATGTCTATAACTCGGAGATATTGTCACCAAACTCGACACACATATGTATGGGCTCACTCTGAGGACACATAAGAAAATGGTGGGATTGTGCCTGTTGGTGGCGCTATAATAGGAAAAAAAACATGAAATTCCCATTGACTACAATACAGTATTATGATAAAATGCTAGGCCTTTTTTATCATATAATTTTTTTTTACTAACGCTTTGGCGTATCATTACGAAAC
Organism: Gobio gobio; assembly: GCF_949357685.1. Classification (NCBI taxonomy): domain Eukaryota; kingdom Metazoa; phylum Chordata; class Actinopteri; order Cypriniformes; family Gobionidae; genus Gobio; species Gobio gobio. The sequence continues at coordinate 1,539,631 of NC_137119.1, read as the reverse complement.
TGTCTTCGGCTCCGTGCCCTGATGGTGCTCAAAGAGTTGAGGCAGCCCCACCTTCTGGTCAAATGCTATAATGAAATAAAAAAAATGTGAATAACTTTTGATTTAATTAGCCTATTGTAATGATTCCTTGGCTCTTACCGAGAACATAGATACCAATTTTGCCATATTTGGCCAAACTTCCTGTCCGCCATCTTGTTTTTTGATAGAAACCTACTTTTTCAAACTCCTCCTAGACTGTGTCTGATTTTCACCAAAATCGAATCGTATCCTCTTCAGACCGTGCTGATGAAAAGTTAAAGATTTTGTGTCGATAGACTTAATCGATTTCGTAAACCACAGCGACAAAGTTGAGGCATGATGCCAAAATGACTCTTGAGGCTGCGTCTCTGCAATGCTTTGGTATATTGACACCAAACTTTGCATGTGTCATTGTTACCTCACTCTGACCACACCACATCAATTTAGTAACTGTGTCACCTATTGATAAAAAAATCATAAACCATTCAATCATTATTATTGACTGTATTTGTAATTTTACAGCCTAAAATGATCTTAATCGGTCGTTTAATTAATGCAGTTGGTCTGACACTCTCGGCCATGTTGTCTTATCGTCTTCTTCGCCTTTGACCCTATGGTAAGCTATATGGCAGCTTGCAGATATATTTATTATTATTGCTGTGTGCAGTGAAGAAGCATACACTGTAAAAAAATATCGCCTTGGTTTTACAAATTGAGGCAACTATTTGCATCAGACTTATTTTCATTTAATTTGTGTTTGACCAAATATGCTTTACATGTTTTCAACATGCACCTTTAAGTCATTTCAACTCAATTTTCCTCGTAAACACAACTCAAATACTTTGTGTAACTAATCGCCAATAAAACTAGATGTAAAAATAATGAATACTGATTATACGACGTGCATTAGTTCTATTTCACTACATGTAATAAGCAGAAGAGACGAACCTCAATCCTGCTATAAACGGCTGCTCATAAAGCATTCATATGCACTGCCGTCGTCAGCCTAACGTCAGGCTCCTCGTCACCATGGTAACCCCCAAAACTCCAACATGACAAAACCTTTCTAAATCCCAACTTAATAGAACATTAAACAATAATAACAAGCCGTCTACTTCATTATTCCTGCTTAAAAACACATGAAGATAAATACATTCAAAATGTTCTCTTCCAATTAAATCCCATGCGATATATAATTATACAAAATATGTTTTTGCTACGAATCCAAATGAGCTACTCAAATTATCCAAGTAAAGTAACAAACAATGCTGTTTGTATTAGTTTAGGCCTACAGGAAACATGAGATAAGAATAAAGATGAATTCAGCGAACATGAATCGTTGGCTCTATATTTGTATGCTGAACCTCATCCACATTGCCCTCAATTAAACAAGACATCTTCCACACTCTCTTTTACATTCACAATCCAGCACAAATCCCAAATTAACCTATTTTTGATCAAATCTGCCACTACAAATATCAGCCTCTGCCATTTGACCGCGGATCTCATGAGCTCATTATTCATGCACAGATTTAAATATGCTGACTCTAATTAAAATGCTCTGCTGATCAGAACGAGGCTTCTTCACACAACTGATAAACCCCAGTGTGTGTATCTGAAAATGTCCATTATCAGACCTGAGCAGCCTCAACACACTCACACACACACACACACACACACACACACACACACACACACACACACACACACACACACACACACACACACACACACACACACACACAGGTGCAGACTAGTGTTAAATCCCCACTCTCACACACAGTGCTTTACTGCCATCTGCTGGCCGAGCGGAATAACCTGCACATGCTTATGATGCATTCAAGACTTCTGTCCAAATTAATATTAATGCAGTGGAAATATAACAACGACCACTTAATGATCATTTAATCATCACAGAGCAAATCATTTCAATTATCTTTCCTGTCTCATACATTAACCTCCTCAGCTCTGGGAGTATTTCCGCCTGGATTTGTCCAACCCAAATTGGAAAGCTTCCCACACACACACACACACAGTGTCTCTAAACACACAATACTGGTGTCATTTTAAACCCTCTGAAGTTTCATAAACCACTGATAAACGTGATAAACATGTGAGTATATGTTGTCTGAGCTGTAATAACCCCCCCCCCCCCCCCCAAAAAAATAATACCAAAAATTATAAATTCATTTTTGAAAGTGTATATCTCCGCCGCTCACACAGAGAAACTCAGTAACACTGCGGTAAACATTACAAATGTGAAGTTTTTATTTCTATAACATGATAGAGTTCAGACAATTCACACTGATTTAAAATGACAGCTCAATAAACAAGTAATTTATATTAAGTCACTTACATTTTAGACGCAATATTGACAGTTTTTTTGTTTCAGCAGCAAAAATAGATTCAAGATCACAGAAGAACCATAACGCATCTCACAGCGTTATGAACGAATCAATCGACTCAATGACTCATTCATAAACAACTGCCTCATTCCTGAATGAATCAGCCGATTGAACGAATCGTTTGAATTAATCGACTCAAGGACTCATTCATAAACAACTGCCTCATTCCTGAATGAATCAGCCGATTGAACGAATCGTTTGAATTAATCGACTCAATGACTCATTCATAAACAACTGTCTCATTCCTGAATGATTCAGCCGATTGAACGAATCGTTTGAATTAATCGACTCAAGGACTCATTCATAAACAACTGCCTCATTCCTGAATGAATCAGCCGATTGAACGAATCGTTTGAATTAATCGACTCAAGGACTCATTCATAAACAACTGCTTCATTCATGAATGAATCAGCTGATTGAACGAATCGTTTGAATTAATCGACTCAATGACTCATTCATAAACAACTGCTTCATTCATGAATGAATCAGCCGATTGAACGAATCGTTTGAATTAATCGACTCAATGACTCATTCATTAACAACTGCTTCATTCATGAATGAATCAGCCGATTGAACGAATCGTTTGAATTAATCGACACAATGACTCATTCATAAACAACTGCCTCATTCCTGAATGAATCAGCCGATTGAACGAATCGTTTGAATTAATCGACTCAATGACTCATTCATAAACAACTGCTTCATTCATGAATGAATCAGCCGATTGAACGAATCGTTTGAATTAATCGACTCAATGACTCATTCATAAACAACTGCTTCATTCATGAATGAATCAGCCGATTGAACGAATCGTTTGAATTAATCGACTCAATGACTCATTCATAAACAACTGCTTCATTCATGAATGAATCAGCCGATTGAACGAATCGTTTGAATTAATCGACTCAATGACTCATTCATAAACAACTGCTTCATTCATGAATGAATCAGCCGATTGAACGAATCGTTTGAATTAATCGACTCAATGACTCATTCATAAACAACTGCTTCATTCATGAATGAATCAGCCGATTGAACGAATCGTTTGAATTAATCGACTCAATGACTCATTCATAAACAACTGCTTCATTCATGAATGAATCAGCCGATTGAACGAATCGTTTGAATTAATCGACTCAATGACTCATTCATAAACAACTGCCTCATTCCTGAATGAATCAGCCGATTGAACGAATCGTTTGAATTAATCGACTCAAGGACTCATTCATAAACAACTGCTTCATTCATGAATGAATCAGCCGATTGAACGAATCGTTTGAATTAATCGACTCAATGACTCATTCATAAACAACTGCTTCATTCATGAATGAATCAGCCGATTGAACGAATCGTTTGAATTAATCGACTCAATGACTCATTCATAAACAACTGCTTCATTCATGAATGAATCAGCCGATTGAACGAATCGTTTGAATTAATCGACTCAATGACTCATTCATAAACAACTGCTTCATTCATGAATGAATCAGCCGATTGAACGAATCGTTTGAATTAATCGACTCAATGACTCATTCATAAACAACTGCTTCATTCATGAATGAATCAGCCGATTGAACGAATCGTTTGAATTAATCGACTCAATGACTCATTCATAAACAACTGCTTCATTCATGATGTGAGATGGTGGTCCAGTGGGTTAAACCATGGAACTGATATGCAGAAGGTTGCAGGTTCGATCCCAGCGATCACCACCAGTGTGTCCTTGAGCAAGACACTTTACTCCATGTTGTTCCAGGGGGATTGTCCCTGTAATAAGGGCACTGTAAGTCGCTTTGGATAAAAGCGTCTGCCAAATGCATAAATGTAAATAAATGTAAATGAATGAATCAGCCGATTGAACGAATCGTTTGAATTAATTGACTCAATGACTCATTCATAAACAACTGCTTCATTCATGAATGAATCAGCCGATTGAACGAATCGCTTGAATGAATCGACTCAATGACTCATTCATAAACAACTGCTTCATTCATGCATCTGTTGAGTTGAGTGCATTAAAGAAAGCCCTTGTCCTCATGAATGTTTTACTGTTGGAAGTTAAAAGCCCTGCACATATTGATTGTTGTTGTTATTCTGCTTTCCATTCACACTGGCTAATGTATGTGTTGAGGTCAGAGGTCAGAGGTCAGGATTCGGCCTCTCCATCTACAGAAGCTGTTGCTGTGATGGAGAGAAGTGTTCACTGCAGAGATGTCTGAGGCGGTATTTTCTGAAGCGATCCCTGATTCTGCGGAGCTGAATGATCACAGTCTTCTGCTCCTTAGGGTAATGTCTTGTCCGTCCGTCCGTCCGTCCGTCCATCATCTATCTATCTATCTATCTATCTATCTATCTATGCTATCTATCTATCTATCTATCTATCTATCTATCTATCTATCTATCTATCTATCTATCTATCTATCTATCTATCTATCTATCTATCTATCTATCTATCTATCTATCTATCTATCTATCTATCTATCTATCTATCTATCTATCTATCTATCTATCTATCTATCTATCTATCTATCTATCTATCTATCTATCTATCTATCTATCTATCTATCTATCTCTTCCTCCAAGCCTTCCTCCCTCCACTCCTCTCTGAGGCTGCACTGGGTTGATGTGGCCACTGGGTGGCAGCAAACACACTTTTACTCTTCTTCTCCTTTTGTGTGCAGATTGTTGTCTGACATTGATAACAGCTTATGATGAGAAATCAAAACATATAGATGGACGGTTGGACTGAGGGACAGATAAATAAAGTATTGTTGATGTTAACAAAAGAAAAATCATTATTGTAAAGTGTCACCGAAACTCATTTCATGTTATTCATCATTTAAAAATTCTCCACTTCATGCCAATGATTTGATTGTGATACTGATATTGTGTTCTTGTCTTAAACAATTACCTGTTATGTTCTGAATAATGTATTAACCAAAATAAGAGAGAACAGTGTTAAAATGAGAATAAGATTCTGGCAATGATGATCCAAACACAGAACTGACACCAAATACGCATTTAAATTTACTCTCCAGAAATTATATGTAAGTGTCAACCTGTGAATCACACATCCATCCATCCATCCATCCATCCATGCATCCATCCACACATCCATCCATACATCCATACATACATCCATACGTCCATACATCCATACATCCATACATCCATCCATGCATCCATCCACACATCCATCCATCCATCCATACATCCATACATCCATACATCCATACATCCATACATCCATCCATACATACATCCATACATCCATACATCCATACATCCATCCATACATCCATACATCCATCCATGCATCCATCCTTTCCATCCATTCATACATCCATACGTCCATACATCCATACGTCCATCCATACATCCATACATCCATACATACATCCATACGTCCATACATCCATACGTCCATCCATACATCCATACATCCATACGTCCATACATCCATACGTCCATCCATCCATACGTCCATCCATACGTCCATACATCCATACGTCCATACATACATCCATACGTCCATCCATACATCCAAACGCCCATACATCCATACGTCCATCCATACATCCATACGTCCATACATCCATACGTCCGTCCATCCATACATCCATACGTCCATACATCCATCCATCCATCCATCGATGCATCCATACATCCATCCATACATCCATACATACATCCATCCATACATCCATGCATCAATCCTTTCCATCCATTCATACATCCATACGTCCATACATCCATACGTCCATTCATACATCCATACGTCCATCCATACATCCATGCATCATACATCCATACATCCATACATCCATACGTCCATCCATACATCCATACGTCCATTCATACATCCATACGTCCATACATACATCCATACATCCATACGTCCATACATTCATACGTCCGTCCATCCATACATCCATACATCCATACGTCCATACATCCATACGTCCATCCATCCATACGTCCGTCCATCCATACGTCCATACATCCATACGTCCATACATCCATACGTCCATACATACATCCATACGGCCATCCATACATCCAAACGCCCATACATCCATACGTCCATCCATACATCCATACGTCCATGCATCCATACATCCATCCATACATCCATACGTCCATACATCCATCTATCCATCGATGCATCCATACATACATCCATACATCCATACATTCATCCATCCATACATCCATGCATCAATCCTTTCCATCCATTCATACATCCATACGTCCATACATCCATACGTCCATACATCCATACGTCCATCCATACATCCATACGTCCATCCATACATCCATGCATCATACATCCATACATCCATACATCCATACGTCCATCCATACATCCATACATCCATCCATCCATCCATCCATGCATCCATACATCTATCCATACATCCATACATACATACATACATACATACATACATCCATGCATCCATCCTTTCCATCCATTCATACATCCATACGTCCATACATCCATACGTCCATCCATACATCCATACGTCCATACATACATCCATACATCCATCCATACATCCATGCATCCATACATCCATACGTCCATCCATACATCCATGCATCCATACATCCATACGTCCATCCATACATCCATATGTCCATACATCCATCCATACATTCATACGTCCATACATCCATACGTCGATCCATACATCCATACGTCCATCCATGCATCCATACATCCATATGTCTATCCATACATCCATACGTCCATACATCCATACGTCCATCCATACGTCCATACGTCCATCCATGCATCCATACATCCATACGTCTATCCATACATCCATCCATCCATCCATCCATCCATACATCCATACGTCCATCCATACATCCATACGTCCATACATACATCCATACGTCTATCCATACATCCATACGTCCATACATACATCCATTCGTCTATCCATACATCTATACGTCCATACATCCATACGTCCATACATCCATACGTCCATACATACATCCATATGTCCATACGTCCATACGTCAATACATCCATACGTCCGTCCGTCCATACATACATCCATACGTCCATACATACATCCATACGTCTATCCATACATCCATACGTCTATCCATACATCCATACGTCCATACATCCATATGTCTATCCATACATCCATACATCCATACGTCCATACATCCCTACGTCCATACATACATCCATTCGTCTATCCATACATCCATATGTCCATACATCCATACATCCATACGTCCATACATACATCCATACATCCATACGTCCATACGTCCATACATACATCCATTTGTCTATCCATACATCCATACGTCTATCCATACATCCATACGTCCATACGTCCATACATCCATACGTCCATACATACATCCATACATCCATACATCCATACGTCCATACGTCCATACATACATCCATTTGTCTATCCATACATCCATACGTCTATCCATACATCCATACGTCCATACGTCCATACATCCATACGTCCATACATACATCCATACATCCATACATCCATACGTCCATACATACATCCATTTGTCTATCCATACATCCATACGTCTATCCATACATCCATACGTCCATACGTCCATACATCCATACGTCCATACATACATCCATACGTCCATATATACATCCATACGTCCATACATACATCCATACGTCTATCCATACATCCATACGTCCATCCATCCATACGTCCATACATACATCCATACGTCCATACATACATCAATACGTCTATCCATACATCCATACGTCCATACATCCATACGTCTATCCATACATCCATACGTCCATACATACATCCATTCGTCTATCCATACATCCATACGTCCATACATCCATACATCCATACGTCCATACATCCATACGTCCATACGTCTATCCATACATCCATCCATACATCCATACGTCCATCCATACATCCATACGTCCATACATCCATCCATTCACACATCCATACATACATCCATACGTCTATCCATACATCCATACGTCCATACATACATCCATACGTCTAGCCATACATCCATACGTCTATACGTCCATAAATCCATACGTCCATCCATACATCCATACGTCCATACGTCCATACATACATCCATTTGTCCATACGTCCATACATCCATACATCCATACGTCCATACATCCATGCGTCCATACATACATCCATATGTCCATACATCCATTCGTCCATACGTCCATACATACATCCAAACGTCCATACATCCATACATCCATACATACCTCCATATGTCCATACATCCATACGTCCACACGTCCATACATACATCCATACGTCTATCCATACATCAATACGTCCATATGTCCATACGTCCATACATTCATACGTCCATACATACGTCCATACATACATCTACACGTCTATCCATACATCCATACGTCCATACGTCCATCCATGCATCCATACATCCATACGTCCATACATCCATACGTCCATACATACATCCATATGTCCATACATCCATACATACATCCATACGTCTATCCATACATCCATACGTCTATCTATACATCCATACATCCATATGTCCATACGTCCATACATACGTCCATACATACATCCACACGTCTATCCATACATCCATACGTCCCTACATCCATACATCCATACGTCCATCCATGCATCCATACATCCATACGTCCATACATCCATACGTCCATACAGACGTCCATACATACATCCATACGTCCATACATACATATGTCCATACATCCATACGTCCATACGTCTATCCATACATCCATCCATACATCCATACGTCCATCCATACATCCATACGTCCATACATCCATCCATTCACACATCCATACATACATCCATACGTCTATCCATACATCCATACGTCCATACATACATCCATACGTCTAGCCATACATCCATACGTCTATACGTCCATAAATCCATACGTCCATCCATACATCCATACGTCCATACGTCCATACATACATCCATTTGTCCATACGTCCATACATCCATACATCCATACGTCCATACATCCATGCGTCCATACATACATCCATATGTCCATACATCCATTCGTCCATACGTCCATACATACATCCAAACGTCCATACATCCATACATCCATACATACCTCCATATGTCCATACATCCATACGTCCACACGTCCATACATACATCCATACGTCTATCCATACATCAATACGTCCATATGTCCATACGTCCATACATTCATACGTCCATACATACGTCCATACATACATCTACACGTCTATCCATACATCCATACGTCCATACGTCCATCCATGCATCCATACATCCATACGTCCATACATCCATACGTCCATACATACATCCATATGTCCATACATCCATACATACATCCATACGTCTATCCATACATCCATACGTCTATCTATACATCCATACATCCATATGTCCATACGTCCATACATACGTCCATACATACATCCACACGTCTATCCATACATCCATACGTCCCTACATCCATACATCCATACGTCCATCCATGCATCCATACATCCATACGTCCATACATCCATACGTCCATACAGACGTCCATACATACATCCATACGTCCATACATACATATATCCATACGTCTATCCATACATCCATACGTCCATACATCCATACGTCCATACGTCCATACATACGTCCACACATCCATACATACATCCATACATACATCCATACGTCCATACGTCCATACATCCATACGTCCATACATACATCCATACGTCTATCCATACATCCATACGTCCATACATCCATACGTCTATCCATACATCCATACGTCCATACATCCATACGTCCATACATACATCCATTCGTCTATCCATACATCCATATGTCCATACGTCCATACATACATCCATACGTCTATCCATACGTCCATACATCCATACGTCCATACATCCATACATCCATACATAAATCCATTCGTCCATACATCCATACGTCCATACATCCATACATCCATACGTCCGTCCATACATACATCCATATGTCCATACATACATCCCTACATACATCCATACTTCCATACATACATATATCCATACGTCCATACATCCATACGTCCATACATCCATACGTCCATACATCCATACGTCCATACATACGTCCATACATACATCCATACGTCCATACATACATCCATACGTCCATACGTCCATACATCCATACGTCCATACATACATCCATACGTCTATCCATACATCCATACGTCCATACATCCATACGTCCATACATCCATACGTCCATACGTCCATACACCCATACGTCCATACATCCATACGTCCATACATACATCCATATGTCCATACATCCATACGTCCACACGTCCATACATACATCCATACGTCTATCCATACATCCATACGTCTATCCATACATCAATTCGTCCATATGTCCATACGTCCATACATTCATACGTCCATACATACGTCCATACATACATCTATACGTCTATCCATACATCCATACGTCCATACATCCATACATCCATACGTCCATCCATGCATCCATACATCCATACGTCCATACATCCATACGTCTATCCATACATCCATACGTCCATACATACATCCATTCGTCTATCCATACATCCATACGTCCATACATCCATACATCCATACGTCCATGCATCCATACGTCCATACGTCTATCCATACATCCATCCATACATCCATACGTCCATGCATACATCCATACGTCCATACATCCATCCATTCACACATCCATACATACATCCATACGTCTAGCCATACATCCATACGTCCATACATACATCCATACGTCTAGCCATACATCCATACGTCTATACGTCCATAAATCCATACGTCCATCCATACATCCATACGTCCATACGTCCATACATACATCCATTTGTCCATACGTCCATACATCCATACATCCATACGTCCATACATCCATGCGTCCATACATACATCCATATGTCCATACATCCATTCGTCCATACGTCCATACATACATCCAAACGTCCATACATCCATACATCCATACATACATCCATATGTCCATACATCCATACGTCCACACGTCCATACATACATCCATACGTCTATCCATACATCAATACGTCCATATGTCCATACGTCCATACATTCATACGTCCATACATACGTCCATACATACATCTACACGTCTATCCATACATCCATACGTCCATACGTCCATACGTCCATCCATGCATCCATACATCCATACGTCCATACATCCATACGTCCATACATACATCCATATGTCCATACATCCATACATACATCCATACGTCTATCCATACATCCATACGTCTATCTATACATCCATACATCCATATGTCCATACGTCCATACATACGTCCATACATACATCCACACGTCTATCCATACATCCATACGTCCATACATCCATACATCCATACGTCCATCCATGCATCCATACATCCATACGTCCATACATCCATACGTCCATACAGACGTCCATACATACATCCTTACATACATCCATACGTCCGTCCATACATACATATATCCATACGTCTATCCATACATCCATACGTCCATACATCCATACGTCCATACGTCCATACATACGTCCACACATCCATACATACATCCATACATACATCCATACGTCCATACGTCCATACATCCATACGTCCATACATACATCCATACGTCTATCCATACATCCATACGTCCATACATCCATACGTCCATACATCCATACGTCTATCCATACATCCATACGTCCATACATCCATACGTCCATACATACATCCATTCGTCTATCCATACATCCATATGTCCATACGTCCATACATACATCCATACGTCTATCCATACGTCCATACATTCATACATCCATACATAAATCCATTCGTCCATACATCCATACGTCCATACATCCATACATCCATACGTCCGTCCATACATACATCCATATGTCCATACATACATCCCTACATACATCCATACTTCCATACATACATATATCCATACGTCTTTACGTCCATACGTCCATACATCCATACGTCCATACATCCATACGTCCATACATCCATACGGCCATACATACGTCCATACATACATCCATACGTCCATACATACATCCATACGTCCATACGTCCATACATCCATACGTCCATACATACATCCATACGTCTATCCATACATCCATACGTCCATACATCCATACGTCCATACATCCATACGTCCATACGTCCATACATCCATACGTCCATACATCCATACGTCCATACATACATCCATATGTCCATACATCCATACGTCCACACGTCCATACATACATCCATACGTCTATCCATACATCCATACGTCTATCCATACATCAATTCGTCCATATGTCCATACGTCCATACATTCATACGTCCATACATACGTCCATACATACATCTATACGTCTATCCATACATCCATACGTCCATACATCCATACATCCATACGTCCATCCATGCATCCATACATCCATACGTCCATACATCCATACGTCCATACATACATCCATATGTCCATACATCCATACATACATCCATACGTCTATCCATACATCAATACGTCCATATGTCCATACGTCCATACATTCATACGTCCATACATACGTCCATACATACATTTACACGTCTATCCATACATCCATACATCCATACGTCCGTCCATACATACATCCATATGTCCATACATACATCCCTACATACATCCATACTTCCATACATACATATATCCATACGTCCATACGTCCATACGTCCATACATCCATACGTCCATACATCCATACGTCCATACATCCATACGTCCATACATACGTCCATACATACATCCATACGTCCATACATACATCCATACGTCCATACGTCCATACATCCATACGTCCATACATACATCCATACGTCTATCCATACATCCATACGTCCATACATCCATACGTCCATACATCCATACGTCCATACGTCCATACATCCATACGTCCATACATCCATACGTCCATACATACATCCATATGTCCATACATCCATACGTCCACACGTCCATACATACATCCATACGTCTATCCATACATCCATACGTCTATCCATACATCAATTCGTCCATATGTCCATACATTCATACGTCCATACATACGTCCATACATACATCTACACGTCTATCCATACATCCATACGTCCATACATCCATACATCCATACATCCATACATCCATACGTCCATCCATGCATCCATACATCCATACGTCCATACATCCATACGTCCATACATACATCCATATGTCCATACATCCATACATACATCCATACGTCTATCCATACATCAATACATCTACACGTCTATCCATACATCCATACGTCCATACATCCATACATCCATACATCCATACGTCCATCCATGCATCCATACATCCATACGTCCATACATCCATACGTCCATACATACATCCATATGTCCATACATCCATACATACATCCATACGTCTATCCATACATCAATACGTCCATATGTCCATACGTCCATACATTCATACGTCCATACATACGTCCATACATACATTTACACGTCTATCCATACATCTATACGTCCATACATCCATACATCCATACGTCCATCCATGCATCCATACATCCATACGTCCATACATACATCCATATGTCCATACATCCATACATACATCCATACGTCTATCCATACATCCATACGTCTATCTATACATCCATACGTCCATATGTCCATACGTCCATACATCCATACGTCCATACATACGTCCATACATACATCCACACGTCTATCCATACATCCATACGTCCATACATCCATACATCCATACGTCCATCCATGCATCCATACATCCATACGTCCATACATCCATACGTCCATACAGACGTCCATACATACATCCTTACATACATCCATACGTCCATACATACATATATCCATACGTCTATCCATACATCCATACGTCCATACATCCATACGTCCATACGTCCATACATACGTCCACACATCCATACATACATCCATACATACATCCATACGTCCATACGTCCATACATCCATACATACATCCATACGTCTATCCATACATCCATACGTCCATACATCCATACGTCTATCCATACATCCATACGTCCATACATCCATACGTCCATACATACATCCATTCGTCTATCCATACATCCATATGTCCATACGTCCATACATACATCCATACGTCTATCCATACGTCCATACATCCATACGTCCATACATCCATACATCCATACATAAATCCATTCGTCCATACATCCATACATCCATACGTCCATACATCCATACATCCATACATAAATCCATTCGTCCATACATCCATACGTCCATACATCCATACATACATCCTTACATACATCCATACGTCCATACATACATATATCCATACGTCTATCCATACATCCATACGTCCATACATCCATACGTCCATACGTCCATACATACGTCCACACATCCATACATACATCCATACATACATCCATACGTCCATACGTCCATACATCCATACGTCCATACATACATCCATACGTCTATCCATACATCCATACGTCCATACATCCATACGTCCATACATCCATACGTCTATCCATACATCCATACGTCCATACATCCATACATACATCCATACGTCTATCCATACATCCATACGTCCATACATCCATACGTCTATCCATACATCCATACGTCCATACATCCATACGTCCATACATACATCCATTCGTCTATCCATACATCCATATGTCCATACGTCCATACATACATCCATACGTCTATCCATACGTCCATACATCCATACGTCCATACATCCATACATCCATACATAAATCCATTCGTCCATACATCCATACATCCATACGTCCATACATCCATACATCCATACATAAATCCATTCGTCCATACATCCATACGTCCATACATCCATACATCCATACGTCCGTCCATACATACATCCATATGTCCATACGTCCATACGTCCATACATCCATACGTCCATACATCCATACATCCATACGTCCATACATCCATACGTCCATACATACGTCCATACATACATCCATACGTCCATACATACATCCATACGTCCATACGTCCATACATCCATACGTCCATACATCTATCCATACATCCATACGTCCATACATCCATACGTCCATACATCCATACGTCCATACATCCATACGTCCATACATACGTCCATACATACATCCATACGTCCATACATACGTCCATACATACATCCATACGTCCATACATACATCCATACGTCCATACGTCCATACATCCATACGTCCATACATACATCCATACGTCTATCCATACGTCCATACATCCATACGTCCATACATCCATACGTCCATACATACATCCATTCGTCTATCCATACATCCATACGTCCATACATACATCCATATGTCCATACATCCATACGTCCATACATACATCCATATGTCCATACATCCACACGTCCATACGTCCATACATCCATCCATCCATACGTCTATCCATACATCCATACGTCCATACAGCCATACGTCCATACATACATCCATACGTCTATCCATACATTAATACGTCCATACATCCATACATCCATACATCTATCCATACATCCATACGTCCATCCATACATCCGTCCATCCATACATCCATACGTCCATCCATACATCCATACGTCCATACATACATCCAAACGTCCATACATCCATACATCCATACATACATCCATATGTCCATACATCCATACGTCCACACGTCCATACATACATCCATACGTCTATCCATACATCAATACGTCCATATGTCCATACGTCCATACATTCATACGTCCATACATACGTCCATACATACATCTACACGTCTATCCATACATCCATACGTCCATACGTCCATCCATGCATCCATACATCCATACGTCCATACATCAATACGTCCATACATACATCCATATGTCCATACATCCATACATACATCCATACGTCTATCCATACATCCATACGTCTATCTATACATCCATACATCCATATGTCCATACGTCCATACATACGTCCATACATACATCCAGACGTCTATCCATACATCCATACGTCCATACATCCATACATCCATACGTCCATCCATGCATCCATACATCCATACGTCCATACAGACGTCCATACATACATCCTTACATACATCCATACGTCCATACATACATATATCCATACGTCTATCCATACATCCATACGTCCATACATCCATACGTCCATACGTCCATACATACGTCCACACATCCATACATACATACATCCATACATACATCCATACGTCCATACGTCCATACATCCATACGTCCATACATACATACATACGTCTATCCATACATCCATACGTCCATACATCCATACGTCCATACATCCATACGTCTATCCATACATCCATACGTCCATACATCCATACGTCCATACATACATCCATTCGTCTATCCATACATCCATATGTCCATACGTCCATACATACATCCATACGTCTATCCATACGTCCATACATCCATACGTCCATACATCCATACATCCATACATAAATCCATTCGTCCATACATCCATACGTCCATACATCCATACATCCATACGTCCGTCCATACATACATCCATATGTCCATACATACATCCCTACATACATCCATACTTCCATACATACATATATCCATACGTCCATACGTCCATACATCCATACGTCCATACATCCATACGTCCATACATCCATACGTCCATACATACGTCCATACATACATCCATACGTCCATACATACATCCATACGTCCATACGTCCATACATCCATACGTCCATACATACATCCATACGTCTATCCATACATCCATACGTCCATACATCCATACGTCCATACATCCATACGTCCATACGTCCATACATCCATACGTCCATACATCCATACGTCCATACATACATCCATATGTCCATACATCCATACGTCCACACGTCCATACATACATCCATACGTCTATCCATACATCCATACGTCTATCCATACATCAATTCGTCCATATGTCCATACGTCCATACATTCATACGTCCATACATACGTCCATACATACATCTATACGTCTATCCATACATCCATACGTCCATACATCCATACATCCATACGTCCATCCATGCATCCATACATCCATACGTCCATACATCCATACGTCCATACATACATCCATATGTCCATACATCCATATATACATCCATACGTCTATCCATACATCAATACGTCCATATGTCCATACGTCCATACATTCATACGTCCATACATACGTCCATACATACATTTACACGTCTATCCATACATCCATACATCCATACGTCCGTCCATACATACATCCATATGTCCATACATACATCCCTACATACATCCATACTTCCATACATACATATATTCATACGTCCATACGTCCATACGTCCATACATCCATACATCCATACATCCATACATCCATACGTCCGTCCATACATACATCCATATGTCCATACATACATCCCTACATACATCCATACTTCCATACATACATATATTCATACGTCCATACGTCCATACGTCCATACATCCATACGTCCATACATCCATACGTCCATACATCCATACGTCCATACATACGTCCATACATACATCCATACGTCCATACATACATCCATACGTCCATACGTCCATACATCCATACGTCCATACATACGTCCATACATACATCCATACGTCCATACATACATCCATACGTCCATACGTCCATACATCCATACGTCCATACATACATCCATACGTCTATCCATACATCCATACGTCCATACATCCATACGTCCATACATCCATACGTCCATACGTCCATACATCCATACGTCCATACATCCATACGTCCATACATACATCCATATGTCCATACATCCATACGTCCACACGTCCATACATACATCCATACGTCTATCCATACATCCATACGTCTATCCATACATCAATTCGTCCATATGTCCATACATTCATACGTCCATACATACGTCCATACATACATCTACACGTCTATCCACACATCCATACGTCCATACATCCATACATCCATACGTCCATCCATGCATCCATACATCCTTACGTCCATACATCCATACATACGTCCATACATACATCCATATGTCCATACATCCATACATACATCCATACGTCTATCCATACATCAATACGTCCATATGTCCATACGTCCATACATTCATACGTCCATACATACGTCCATACATACATTTACACGTCTATCCATACATCCATACGTCCATACATCCATACATCCATACGTCCATCCATGCATCCATACATCCATACGTCCATACATACATCCATATGTCCATACATCCATACATACATCCATACGTCTATCCATACATGCATACGTCTATCTATACATCCATACGTCCATATGTCCATACGTCCATACATCCATACGTCCATACATACGTCCATACATACATCCACACGTCTATCCATACATCCATACGTCCATACATCCATACATCCATACGTCCATCCATGCATCCATACATCCATACGTCCATACATCCATACGTCCATACAGACGTCCATACATACATCCTTACATACATCCATACGTCCATACATACATATATCCATACGTCTATCCATACATCCATACGTCCATACGTCCATACATACGTCCACACATCCATACATACATCCATACATACATCCATACGTCCATACGTCCATACATCCATACGTCCATACATACATCCATACGTCTATCCATACATCCATACGTCCATACATCCATACGTCTATCCATACATCCATACGTCCATACATACATACGTCCATACATACATCCATTCGTCTATCCATACATCCATATGTCCATACGTCCATACATACATCCATACGTCTATCCATACGTCCATACATCCATACGTCCATACATCCATACATCCATACATAAATCCATTCGTCCATACATCCATACATCCATACGTCCATACATCCATACATCCATACATAAATCCATTCGTCCATACATCCATACGTCCATACATCCATACATCCATACGTCCGTCCGTCCATACATACATCCATATGTCCATACGTCCATACGTCCATACATCCATACGTCCATACATCCATACATCCATACGTCCATACATCCATACGTCCATACATACGTCCATACATACATCCATACGTCCATACATACATCCATACGTCCATACGTCCATACATCCATACGTCCATACGTCTATCCATACATCCATATGTCCATACATCCATACGTCCATACATCCATACGTCCATACATCCATACGTCCATACATACGTCCATACATACATCCATACGTCCATACATACATCCATACGTCCATACGTCCATACGTCCATACGTCCATACATCCATACGTCTATCCATACATCCATACGTCCATACATCCATACGTCCATACATACATCCATTCGTCTATCCATACATCCATACGTCCATACATACATCCATACGTCCGTCCGTCCATACATACATCCATATGTCCATACGTCCATACGTCCATACATCCATACGTCCATACATCCATACATCCATACGTCCATACATCCATACGTCCATACATACGTCCATACATACATCCATACGTCCATACATACATCCATACGTCCATACGTCCATACATCCATACGTCCATACGTCTATCCATACATCCATATGTCCATACATCCATACGTCCATACATCCATACGTCCATACATCCATACGTCCATACATACGTCCATACATACATCCATACGTCCATACATACATCCATACGTCCATACGTCCATACATCCATACGTCCATACATACATCCATACGTCTATCCATACATCCATACGTCCATACATCCATACGTCCATACATACATCCATTCGTCTATCCATACATCCATATGTCCATACGTCCATACATACATCCATATGTCCATACATCCATACGTCCATACATACATCCATATGTCCATACA
>NC_137119.1:1501609-1511609 GCF_949357685.1 Gobio gobio | reverse complement strand
ACTGCAGTGTGAACAAGTGTCATAGCAGCCGCCGCGCGAACGTCATAACTTCCTTTTCAACACACTCAGATATATCTAATACGATAAACAGAGTTGCGTTACCTCATACTCATGACTGGAAAAGAGGAAGTGCCGCCGGCAACCGTGTCATAATAAAAGTCCCGCCGGTGATTAAGCCATAATAACAGTCCCGCTCTTCAATCGCTCCTGCGGCCTTGCTCAGCTCCACAACAATCGGTGCTGCTCTGCTTCACTACAGTAATGTTAATAATCGCATCCATCAACATGATTTCTGCCCGAGTCCTATCCTGACTCTGTTCCACCGGCTGTGAGCTGAAGACCACATGTCCCGAGATTCTGCGCTCAAACGTGGCGTCATCAAACTACGCCTTTGTTTTGAACAGGCGACCTCTAGTGGACGGAAAAGTTACATAGTGTAGCTTTAAGTAAGTTCAACAAATTATTGGACATTAAGTAAAGTTTACTAAAAAAGTCTTAGTAAGAACAACTGTTGGATTTTACAGTGCACAAGAGCTGCAGTTCTGGAGATGCTCTGACCCAGTCTCTAGCCGTCACAATCTGGCCCTTGTCAAACTCACTCAAATCCTTACGCTTGCCCATTTTTCCTGCTTCTAACACATCAACTCTGAGGACAAAATGTTCACTTGCTGCCTAATATATCCCACCCACTAACAGGAGATCATTCACTTCATATATTTTATATTTATATATGCTTGTGAAGGCATTAATAATGCTGTCATATGTAATTCATTATCATAAATGAGCATTCTCATGACCATTACTGGTATTCCCAGACTGCTCTATTGTCCTGTGCTGTGTTTCCTCTCATAAGGGATGTCCTGGTCAATAACCGCTCTGTTAATGGTTCAAGCGTTGTGTTTTGTTGGACTTCATTAGATTGGGCTTCTTTTATTGATGATTTCCCCCATTATGCATCTGTGCTTCTGGGCTACTTTCGTTCAAATGAGATTACAGTACACTTTATGAATCAGTTATTTATTTTCTGCAGATTTTTGCAGTTCTGGTGGGATTATAATACGTGGCTGTATTACAATGCAGGGATAACATCCATTCCTCTTCAAAATAGAATTTTCCCATTTAGCCACTGCAGAGCAACATCTTGAACGTTAACAACATTACTAATTCAGCACACATTAATCTGTTTGTCTTTACGAACATTCATGTTGAGGCTGGACTGTTAGAGTGAGATTCCTTTTGAGCTTTCCTGTGAATATGTTCCTGAAAGAATGAGTGATAAAACATAACAGATCCATCCTAAGGAGGCACAATGAGAGAAATGCATATGGCCAAAATATTACTGAAGCGTTTTATGATGTTTATGTAGAGTATTATTAAGAGTTGGTACAGATCCATCCTTGAGAACTAACCTTTTAGCAAAGGCTGCCCTTGTATTGCCCCTCATTCATAAAGTGAAATGATTTGCATAGTCAAAAACACTTTTAAGTGTATTTTGAGGCGCATTACCTTCACAAATAAAACAAATCTACTGCGTCCTCAGTGGCTCAGATGCTGGGAGAAGATGAAGACTCACTCACACATCCAAAAACAACACCGCGAATGCTGACGAAATGTTGTGTAGTGTACAGCGGGATCGCAGAGAAAATGGCGGACAGTGTACAACTTGCTGAGGGTGGAAACTATGGTAATGCAGGACTGTCAGTCAGCGGCTGTGGGCGGGGCTTGAGGAATGTGACATCATTAAAAAAAAACGTGTGTGGATTTTTATCATTGTAGGGTGACTGTGTTCACACACCTTGTAAAAGTGCATTAATAACAGCCCAAACTCATTGGGAAAACATGCCTTTGGCAACATTTCTGCAAAATAATATTACGTTGCTTCTTGCATGTGTCGTGACTCTTTCAAAATTAAGCAAATTTGAGTTAAAAACACGCTGAAGCAACCATGCCATCTCATGCTGTGTTCACACCGAACGCGATTAGAGCATCTGGAGCGAGTGATTTCCATGTTAAGTCAATGTAAAGATGCGTTGACGCGCGTCTGAAGGTCCTGCGGCACAATAGATGCAATTTTGCCTCATTCGCTGCGTCTTGAAATGAGCATCTTGCGCGATAGGCGTGTTACGCGCAAGTGATTTTACGCATTAACCACTCAGGAGCCAGCTAAACAGGGTAAGTGACGTGATAAAACTAATGGCAAGTCAATAGCGGATGAGAAACCCTGTGTAATTTAAAAATGCTACTGTTATTGTGTCACAAAAACATAGTTTTAAGACTTTTTCAGGCGAGAATGTAGTTGTTTAAAGCTCAAATCTGTGGTTTATTATAAAGAGAGCGCCTCTCTGAACATGTGATGTGATGTTTCTGGAGTTGTGAGATCCAGTGGATCAGCGGCGCTCAGCGCTCATTAACCCCAGCGAGAGCAGCCTTACCTCGGCTAGTCCTTCTGATGTTTCTGGAGTTGAGAGATCCAGTGGATCAGCGGCGCTCAGCGCTCATTAACCCCAGCGAGAGCAGCCTTACCTCGGCTAGTCCTTCTGATGTTTCTGGAGATGTGAGATCCAGTGGATCAGCGGCGCTCAGCGCTCATTAACCCCGGCGAGAGCAGCCTTACCTCGGCTAGTCCTTCTGATGTTTCTGGAGATGTGAGATCCAGTGGATCAGCGGCGCTCGGCGCTCATTAACCCCAGCGAGAGCAGCCTTACCTCGGCTAGTCCTTCTGATGTTTCTGGAGTTGAGAGATCCAGTGGATCAGCGGCGCTCAGCGCTCATTAACCCCAGCGAGAGCAGCCTTACCTCGGCTAGTCCTTCTGATGTTTCTGGAGTTGAGAGATCCAGTGGATCAGCGGTGCTCAGCGCTCATTGACCCCGGCGAGAGCAGCCTTACCTCGGCTAGTCCTTCTGATGTTTCTGGAGTTGAGAGATCCAGTGGATCAGCGGTGCTCAGCGCTCATTAACCCCGGCGAGAGCAGCCTTACCTCGGCTAGTCCTTCTGAGGTTTCTGGAGATGTGAGATCCAGTGGATCAGCGGCGCTCAGCGCTCATTAACCCCGGCGAGAGCAGCCTCACCTCGGCTAGTCCTTCTGATGTTTCTGGAGTTGAGAGATCCAGTGGATCAGCGGCGCTCAGCGCTCATTAACCCCAGCGAGAGCAGCGTTACCTCGGCTAGTCCTTCTGATGTTTCTGGAGTTGAGAGATCCAGTGGATCAGCGGCGCTCAGCGCTCATTAACCCCGGCGAGAGCAGCCTCACCTCGGCTAGTCCTTCTTATGTTTCTGGAGTTGTGAGATCCAGCGGATCAGCGGCGCTCAGCGCTCATTAACCCCGGCGAGAGCAGCCTTACCTCGGCTAGTCCTTCTGATGTTTCTGGAGTTGAGAGATCCAGTGGATCAGCGGCGCTCAGCGCTCATTAACCCCGGCGAGAGCAGACTCACCTCGGCTAGTCCTTCTGATGTTTCTGGAGTTGAGAGATCCAGTGGATCAGCGGCGCTCAGCGCTCATTAACCCCGGCGAGAGCAGCCTTACCTCGGCTAGTCCTTCTTATGTTTCTGGAGTTGAGAGATCCAGTGGATCAGCGGCGCTCAGCGCTCATTAACCCCGGCGAGAGCAGACTCACCTCGGCTAGTCCTTCTGATGTTTCTGGAGTTGAGAGATCCAGTGGATCAGCGGCGCTCAGCGCTCATTAACCCCGGCGAGAGCAGCCTTACCTCGGCTAGTCCTTCTTATGTTTCTGGAGTTGAGAGATCCAGTGGATCAGCGGCGCTCAGCGCTCATTAACCCCAGCGAGAGCAGCCTTACCTCGGCTAGTCCTTCTGATGTTTCTGGAGTTGTGAGATCCAGCGGATCAGCGGCGCTCAGCGCTCATTAACCCCGGCGAGAGCAGCCTCACCTCGGCTAGTCCTTCTTATGTTTCTGGAGTTGTGAGATCCAGCGGATCAGCGGCGCTCAGCGTTCATTAACCCCGGCGAGAGCAGCCTCACCTCGGCTAGTCCTTCTTATGTTTCTGGAGTTGTGAGCTCCAGTGGATAAGCGGGCGCTCAGCGCTCATTAACCCCGGCGAGAGCAGCCTTACCTCAGCTAGACCTTCTGATGTTTCTGGAGTTGTGAGATCACATTGTATGATTTTTAAATAATTAATTTGCATTTTATTGCATGACATTAGTATTTGATCACCTACCAACCAGTAAGAATTCCAGCGCATGTCCAGGCCCGTCTGAAGTTTACCAATGACCATCTGGATGATCCAGAGGAGGAATGGGAGAAGGTCATGTGGTCCGATGAGACAAAAATAGAGCTTTTAGGTCTAAAATCTAGATTGTATTGTATAGTATTGAGGGGAGGATGGATGGGGCCATGTATCGCAAGATCTTGGCCAATAACCTCCTTCCCTCAGTAAGAGTATTGAAGATGGGTCCTGACTGGCTCTTCCAGCATGACAATGACCCAAAACACACAGCCAGGGCAACTAAGGAGTGGCTCCGTAAGAAGCATATCAAGGTCCTGGAGTGGCCTAGCCAGACCTGAACCCAATAGAAAGTCTTTGGAGGGAGCTGAAAGTCTGTATTGCCCAGCGACAGCCCCAAAACCTGAAGGATCTGGAGAAGGTCTGTATGGAGGAGTGGGCCAAAATCCCTGCTGCAGTGTGTGAGAGTGTGTGTGTGTGAGAGAGAGAGAGTGTGTGTAAACCTGGTCAAGAACTACAGGAAACGTATGATCTCTGTAATTGCAAACAAAGGTTTCTGTACCAAATATTTAGTTCTGCTTTTCTGATGTATCAAATACTTATGTCATGCATAAAGTGCAAATTAATTACTTAAAAATCATACAATGTGATTTTCTGGATTTTCCGCCACTCACAGTTGAAGTGTACCTATGATAAAAAATACAGACTTCTACATGCTTTGTAAGTGGGCAAACCTGCAAAATCGGCAGTGTATCAAATACTTGTTCTCCCCAATTATGCACACTAATTGTCTGTTTAATATTTGTTTTTAAATATAAACGAAAAGAGCTATTGTTGTGTTTTATATTTTGTTTGTTATAATTATACATGCAGTGAAGATAATCAAGGTATGCGTTGCCTGAAGCACATTTGTATAGCTATTAATGTTTAATATTTTTTAATGAAAATTAAAAGAGGCAGAGTGGTGTTAAATGCACGTCTATTTCGCTTCAAATGCTCGATTCATATGTGCGTCCAATTCGCTGTATGAATGGATTCAAAATGTTCAAGCATCCAGCTAGTGTGAGATGGTGCTCCAGTGGGTTAAACCATGGAACTGATATGCAGAAGGTTGCTGGTTCGATCCCAGTGATCACCACCAGTGTGTCCTTGAGCACCACTTTACTCCATGTTGCTTACTCCATTGTCCCTGTAATAGGGGTGTAATAATGCAGCTTTGGATAAAAGCGTCTGCCAAATGCATAAACATAAAACTAGACACGATAGATGTGAATTTGACGCTCTATTGGCATTCGGTGTGAACATTAGAATATCAGGAAATCCAATCATATAGAGATGGTGATGTGATGCAAACATCAAATGTATTCATTTACAAATCATGCACTATGGTAAAATGGTTTCCATAACATTATTGTGCTAGGAACCATGCAAAAATAAGTCTTTATTAATCAATAATCTGCCCCTGTAATCATCATTTGTGTGAGAAAGGAATGAGAGTTGCTGCCGTTTTACTGTTTATTTCAGCTGAAAACTGCAGTGCAAAGGTACGTTTACGAGTGTTTTCCCCAATCTGAGGATTTACTGTTGGAAGATGCAGATAGATCCAGCGGAATTGGGCACCTCTGCCAACTTACAGTGCTTCAGTCACATCTTGAAAGATGATTTTAGTTGAATGATTGCTTTTGAAACCTGCTTGACTGTTGATCTGTGACACCTGCAAATATGAACTCGCACGAGTGTTATGAATGAGAGGAGAGACATTGATCTGTGATGAGAGCGGCAGATGTGTTGATGGAGTGTGTGATGGCAGGTAGAAGTGCAGAAGATGGAGTGGAATAAGGGGGCAGGAGAAGACGTTGGAGACCTCAGCCTCTGACAGAGGAAGCTCATGTGGGTGGAAGGTGTTTGCCAGACTGTGAAAGGCTGTTATAGAGGAGGTGGAGGAGGACAGAGGTCAATGTTCTACAGTTTATGAGTGTCTGAAACGCTGTTGATCTTTGCATGTGCAGCATCTCTTGTGCGGTTCAGTGCTGAGAAGGTTTTTGGAAACCGCTGGACAGATGGTGGAATGAAAACACCAAAGCATTTATTAAACCAATCCCTCAAAATTGGCTTGTTTGGATTTGTGACATCACATGGGAAAGCACATTTGCATACGACCGCCTCTAGAGCAAGAAATCGACAAAATAGTTCTCCAATCGCACCATAAGCCCTGGCATTCAGTCGCTTAAACTCATCATGAGAGTGAAGTCTTTTCTTCTCTATTGCGCCGTATATCGAGTTAATCGCTTGTCAAACAAGAACAAATGTAGGCGGGGCTTGAGTTCGTCTGTGGGGAATTGATTGGATGGTTGTGGTTTGCTATTGGTGGATCTCATGTGAGTGACAGGTGGCCCCGCCCTCGTCATCAGAGAAGAGATATTCAATATTTAAAATATGAATAAATACTATAATAGTGTAAAAAAAACCCTGTTCTGGGCACGTGTTATTTACTCACCCCTGTGTTGGTCCAGATCTGGGGTCCATGGGAAATCCGGGAAGAAGAATTTTGGGAATGTTTAGTTTATCACCACTGCCATTTTCCCTCTCAGTGATCAGTGTTGGTCGGAGCTCGTCTGTCTGGATCTGGAGATCCCACAGGCTGTTCGTTTTGTCTTCTCAAATGCATCAAGTGTGTGTTGTTGGCAATCGGCGCACTAGTGCATATAATGTGAACAACACCAATGTATAGTGTGTGTGTGTGTGTGTGTGCGTGCGTGTGTATATGTGTGATTGAGTGTGTGTGATTGAGTGTGTGTGAGTGTGTGTGTGTGCGTGCGTGTGTATATGTGTGATTGAGTGTGTGTGTGTGAGTGTGTGTGTGTGCGTGTGTTTCCGAGTGTGTGTGTGTGTGTGTATTTGTGCATGCGAGTGTGTGTGTGTGCGTGAGTGCGTGTGTGAGTGTGTGTGTGAGTGTGTGTATGTGTGAGTGAGTGTGTGTGCGTGAGTGTGCGTGTGTGTGTGTGTCTGTGTCTGTGTCTGTGTGTGTGTCTGTGTGTCTGTGCGAGTGTGTGTGAGTGCGTGCGAGTGTGTGTGTGTGTGTGTGTGTGCTCATCTGGGAGAAGTGCCCATATAAGGAATTCCACCCTTTATGACATCATACAGGGCCATACTTGGAAAAAAAATTTTCAGAAAAAACTAATGTTTCGGTGCTAACTTTTTGAGAGCCAGATAAACATTTTATTAATGTTATTGGAGGAACGTTTGTTCATAACTTTGAGAGAACGTTAGCTGACGTTATTAGCCCCGATATTTGGGATTGAGCCATTTTTGAATGTGTTTTGATGTAAATAAAATCAAACATGCATTATAAAGCGAATGCGATCAGATTTAACGAGCGGTTTAATAAGTTCAGGCTCTCCCGGAGTCCTTTCTGAAAGACAGCATTGCACAAACCCATCCATCACATTACATCATCCCCTGTTCAGAGAACAACACACACACACACACACACACACACACATACACACACTCATGACAGACAGTGAGGACATTCATTCAGCCGCTGAACTAATTGGATTCCCTCAGCTTCTGTTCAGAACTCATGGCAACAGGAGACAGTGGATCAGGACTTCAGCTCATCACGGCATGATCTCCTCATTAGAG
Source organism: Gobio gobio (assembly GCF_949357685.1). NCBI lineage: Eukaryota > Metazoa > Chordata > Actinopteri > Cypriniformes > Gobionidae > Gobio > Gobio gobio. Next base: position 1,503,782 of record NC_137119.1, on the reverse strand, counting down.
CTCAGTCATTAGTGGCTGCCCAATGAAGAGGAAGAGCAATGACACAAACACTCTCTCTCTGTCCTGCTCTGTGTTTGGATAGGAGCTGCTGCCATGGCGACGGAGACAGGTAAACACACAGGGGAGGGCAAGAGTGTGAGTGTGTGTGTCCACGTGAGTGAGTGAGTGAGTGTGTGTGTCCACGTGAGTGAGTGAGTGTGAGTGTGTGTGTCCACGTGAGTGAGTGAGTGAGTGTGTGTGTGTCCACGTGAGTGAGTGAGTGTGTGTGTGAGTGAGTGAGTGTGTGTCCACGTGAGTGAGTGAGTGAGTGAATGAGTGTGTGTGTGTCCACGTGAGTGAGTGAGTGTGTGTGTGTCCACGTGAGTGAGTGAGTGAGTGAGTGACTGTGTCCACGTGAGTGAGTGAGTGAGTGAGTGAGTGAGTGAGTGAGTGAGTGAGTGACTGTGTCCACGTGAGTGAGTGAGTGTGTGTGTGTCCACGTGAGTGAGTGAGTGAGTGAGTGAGTGAGTGACTGTGTCCACGTGAGTGAGTGTGTCCATGTGAGTGAGTGAGTGTGTGTATGTCCACGTGAGTGAGTGAGTGTGTGTGTGTCCACGTGAGTGAGTGAGTGTGTGTCCACGTGAGTGAGTGAGTGTGTCCACGTGAGTGAGTGAGTGAGTGAGTGTGTGTGTGTCCACGTGAGTGAGTGAGAGAGTGAGTGAGTGTGTGTGTCCACGTGAGTGAGTGTGTGTGTGTGTGTCCACGTGAGTGAGTGAGTGAGTGAGTAAGTGTGTGTGTGAGTGAGTGTCCACGTGAGTGAGTGAGTGAGTGAGTGAGTGTGTGTGTCCACGTGAGTGAGTGAGTGAGTGAGTGTGTGTGTGTCCACGTGAGTGAGTGAGTGTGAGTGTGTGTGTCCACGTGAGTGAGTGAGTGTGTGTGTGTCCACGTGAGTGAGTGAGTGTGTGTGTGAGTGAGTGAGTGTGTGTCCACGTGAGTGAGTGAGTGAATGAGTGTGTGTGTGTCCACGTGAGTGAGTGAGTGTGTGTGTGTCCACGTGAGTGAGTGAGTGAGTGAGTGACTGTGTCCACGTGAGTGAGTGAGTGTGTGTGTGTCCACGTGAGTGAGTGAGTGAGTGACTGTGTCCACGTGAGTGAGTGAGTGTGTGTGTGTCCACGTGAGTGAGTGAGTGAGTGAGTGAGTGACTGTGTCCACGTGAGTGAGTGTGTCCATGTGAGTGAGTGAGTGAGTGTGTGTATGTCCACGTGAGTGAGTGAGTGTGTGTGTGTCCACGTGAGTGAGTGAGTGTGTGTGTCCACGTGAGTGAGTGTGTGTGTGTCCATGTGAGTGAGTGAGTGAGTGTGTGTGTGTGTCCACGTGAGTGAGAGAGTGAGTGAGTGTGTGTGTCCACGTGAGTGAGTGAGTGTGTGTGTGTGTGTCCACGTGAGTGAGTGAGTGAGTGAGTGAGTAAGTGTGTGTGTGAGTGAGTGTCCACGTGAGTGAGTGAGTGAGTGAGTGTGTGTGTGTCCACGTGAGTGAGTGTGTGTGTGTCCACGTGAGTGAGTGAGTGAGTGAGTGTGTGTGTGTCCACGTGAGTGAGTGAGTGTGTGTGTGTCCACGTGAGTGAGTGAGTGAGTGTGTGTCCACGTGAGTGAGTGAGTGTGTGTGTGTCCACGTGAGTGAGTGAGTGAGTGAGTGTGTCCACGTGAGTGAGTGAGTGTGAGTGTGTCCACGTGAGTGAGTGAGTGAGTGAGTGTGTGTGTGAGTGAGTGAGTGAGTGAGTGAGTGTGTGTGTGTCCACGTGAGTGAGTGAGTGTGTGTGTGTCCACGTGAGTGTGTGTGTGTGTGTGTGTGTGTGTCCACGTGAGTGAGTGAGTGAGTGAGTGTGTGTGTGTCCACGTGAGTGAGTGAGTGAGTGAGTGAGTGTGTTTGTGTCCACGTGAGTGTGTGTGTGTCCATGTGAGTGAGTGTGTCCACGTGAGTGAGTGAGTGTGTGTGTCCACGTGAGTGAGTGAGTGTGTGTGTGTCCACGTGAGTGAGTGAGTGAGTGTGTGTGTGTGTCCACGTGAGTGAGTGAGTGTGAGTGTGTGTGTCCACGTGAGTGAGTGTGTGTGTGTCCACGTGAGTGAGTGAGTGTGTTTGTGAGTGAGTGTGTGTGTGTCCACGTGAGTGAGTGAGTGTGAGTGTGTGTGTCCAC
>NC_137119.1:1466609-1494109 GCF_949357685.1 Gobio gobio | reverse complement strand
AATACAGTGTGTGTGCAGTTACAGTAATGACACTCAGAGCGTCCGACTGTACAGGAATACAGTGTGTGTGCAGTTACAGTAATGACACTCAGAGCGTCTGACTGTACAGGCATACAGTGTGTGTGCAGTTACAGTAATGACACACAGAGCGTCTGACTGTACAGGAATACAGTGTGTGTGCAGTTACAGTAATGACACTCAGAGCGTCTGACTGTACAGGAATACAGTGTGTGTGCAGTTACAGTAATGACACTCAGAGCGTCTGACTGTACAGGCATACAGTGTGTGTGCAGTTACAGTAATGACACACAGAGCGTCTGACTGTACAGGAATACAGTGTGTGTAGTTACAGTAATGACACTCAGAGCGTCTGACTGTACAGGAATACAGTGTGTGTGCAGTTACAGTAATGACACTCAGAGCGTCTGACTGTACAGGAATACAGTGTGTGTGCAGTTACAGTAATGACACTCAGAGCGTCTGACTGTACAGGAATACAGTGTGTGTGCAGTTACAGTAATGACACTCAGAGCGTCTGACTGTACAGGAATACAGTGTGTGTGCAGTTACAGTAATGACACTCAGAGCGTCTGACTGTACAGGAATACAGTGTGTGTGCAGTTACAGTAATGACACTCAGAGCGTCTGACTGTACAGGAATACAGTGTGTGTAGTTACAGTAATGACACTCAGAGCGTCTGACTGTACAGGAATACAGTGTGTGTGCAGTTACAGTAATGACACTCAGAGCGCCTGACTGTACAGGAATACAGTGTGTGTGTAGTTACAGTAATGACACTCAGAGCGTCTGACTGTACAGGAATACAGTGTGTGTGCAGTTACAGTAATGACACTCAGAGCGTCTGACTGTACAGGAATACAGTGTGTGTGTAGTTACAGTAATGACACTCAGAGCGTCTGACTGTACAGGAATACAGTGTGTGTGCAGTTACAGTAATGACACTCAGAGCGTCTGACTGTACAGGAATACAGTGTGTGTGCAGTTACAGTAATGACACTCAGAGCGTCTGACTGTACAGGAAAACAGTGTGTGTGTAGTTACAGTAATGACACTCAGAGCGTCTGACTGTACAGGAATACAGTGTGTGTGCAGTTACAGTAATGACACTCAGAGCGTCTGACTGTACAGGAATACAGTGTGTGTGTAGTTACAGTAATGACACTCAGAGCGTCTGACTGTACAGGAATACAGTGTGTGTGCAGTTACAGTAATGACACTCAGAGCGTCTGACTGTACAGGAATACAGTGTGTGTGCAGTTACAGTAATGATACTCAGAGCGTCTGACTGTACAGGAATACAGTGTGTGTGCAGTTACAGTAATGACACTCAGAGCGTCTGACTGTACAGGAATACAGTGTGTGCAGTTACAGTAATGACACTCAGAGCGTCTGACTGTACAGGAATACAGTGTGTGCAGTTACAGTAATGACACTCAGAGCGTCTGACTGTACAGGAATACAGTGTGTGTAGTTACAGTAATGACACTCAGAGCGTCCGACTGTACAGTAATACAGTGTGTGTAGTTACAGTAATGACACTCAGAGCGTCTGACTGTACAGGAATACAGTGTGTGTGCAGTTACAGTAATGACACTCAGAGCGTCTGACTGTACAGGAATACAGTGTGTGCAGTTACAGTAATGACACTCAGAGCGTCTGACTGTACAGGAATACAGTGTGTGTGCAGTTACAGTAATGACACTCAGAGCGTCTGACTGTACAGGAATACAGTGTGTGTGCAGTTACAGTAATGACACTCAGAGCGTCTGACTGTACAGGAATACAGTGTGTGTAGTTACAGTAATGACACTCAGAGTGTCCGACTGTACAGGAATACAGTGTATGTGCAGTTACAGTAATGACACTCAGAGCGTCTGACTGTACAGGAATACAGTGTGTGCAGTTACAGTAATGACACTCAGAGCGTCTGACTGTACAGGAATACAGTGTGTGTGCAGTTACAGTAATGACACTCAGAGCGTCTGACTGTACAGGAATACAGTGTGTGTAGTTACAGTAATGACACTCAGAGCGTCCGACTGTACAGGAATACAGTGTGTGTAGTTACAGTAATGACACTCAGAGCGTCTGACTGTACAGGAATACAGTGTGTGTAGTTACAGTAATGACACTCAGAGCGTCCGACTGTACAGGAATACAGTGTGTGTGCAGTTACAGTAATGACACTCAGAGCGTCTGACTGTACAGGAATACAGTGTGTGTGCAGTTACAGTAATGACACTCAGAGCGTCCGACTGTACAGGAATACAGTGTGTGTGCAGTTACAGTAATGACACTCAGAGCGTCTGACTGTACAGGAATACAGTGTGTGCGCAGTTACAGTAATGACACTCAGAGCGTCTGACTGTACAGGAATACAGTGTGTGTAGTTACAGTAATGACACTCAGAGCGTCCGACTGTACAGGAATACAGTGTGTGCAGTTACAGTAATGACACTCAGAGTGTCCGACTGTACAGGAATACAGTGTGTGTGCAGTTACAGTAATGACACTCAGAGCGTCTGACTGTACAGGAATACAGTGTGTGTGCAGTTACAGTAATGACACTCAGAGCGTCTGACTGTACAGGAATACAGTGTGTGTGCAGTTACAGTAATGACACTCAGAGCGTCCGACTGTACAGGAATACAGTGTGTGTGCAGTTACAGTAATGACACTCAGAGTGTCCGACTGTACAGGAATACAGTATGTGCAGTTACAGTAATGACACTCAGAGTGTCTGACTGTACAGGAATACAGTGTGTGCAGTTACAGTAATGACACTCAGAGCGTCTGACTGTACAGGAATACAGTGTGTGCAGTTACAGTAATGACACTCAGAGCGTCTGACTGTACAGGAATACAGTGTGTGCAGTTACAGTAATGACACTTAGAGTGTCTGACTGTACAGGAATACAGTGTGTGCAGTTACAGTAATGACACTCAGAGTGTCTGACTGTACAGGAATACAGTGTGTGCAGTTACAGTAATGACACTCAGAGCGTCCGACTGTACAGGAATACAGTGTGTGCAGTTACAGTAATGACACTCAGAGTGTCTGACTGTACAGTAATACAGTGTGTGTGCAGTTACAGTAATGACACTCAGAGCGTCTGACTGTACAGGAATACAGTGTGTGCAGTTACAGTAATGACACTCAGAGTGTCCGACTGTACAGGAATACAGTGTGTGTGCAGTTACAGTAATGACACTCAGAGCGTCTGACTGTACAGGAATACAGTGTGTGCAGTTACAGTAATGACACTCAGAGCGTCCGACTGTACAGGAATACAGTGTGTGTGCAGTTACAGTAATGACACTCAGAGCGTCTGACTGTACAGGAATACAGTGTGTGTGCAGTTACAGTAATGACACTCAGAGCGTCTGACTGTACAGGAATACAGTGTGTGCGCAGTTACAGTAATGACACTCAGAGTGTCTGACTGTACAGGAATACAGTGTGTGCGCAGTTACAGTAATGACACTCAGAGCGTCTGACTGTACAGGAATACAGTGTGTGCAGTTACAGTAATGACACTCAGAGCGTCTGACTGTACAGGAATACAGTGTGTGTAGTTACAGTAATGACACTCAGAGCGTCCGACTGTACAGTAATACAGTGTGTGTAGTTACAGTAATGACACTCAGAGCGTCTGACTGTACAGGAATACAGTGTGTGTGCAGTTACAGTAATGACACTCAGAGCGTCTGACTGTACAGGAATACAGTGTGTGCAGTTACAGTAATGACACTCAGAGCGTCTGACTGTACAGGAATACAGTGTGTGTGCAGTTACAGTAATGACACTCAGAGCGTCTGACTGTACAGGAATACAGTGTGTGTGCAGTTACAGTAATGACACTCAGAGCGTCTGACTGTACAGGAATACAGTGTGTGTAGTTACAGTAATGACACTCAGAGTGTCCGACTGTACAGGAATACAGTGTATGTGCAGTTACAGTAATGACACTCAGAGCGTCTGACTGTACAGGAATACAGTGTGTGCAGTTACAGTAATGACACTCAGAGCGTCTGACTGTACAGGAATACAGTGTGTGTGCAGTTACAGTAATGACACTCAGAGCGTCTGACTGTACAGGAATACAGTGTGTGTAGTTACAGTAATGACACTCAGAGCGTCCGACTGTACAGGAATACAGTGTGTGTAGTTACAGTAATGACACTCAGAGCGTCCGACTGTACAGGAATACAGTGTGTGTGCAGTTACAGTAATGACACTCAGAGCGTCCGACTGTACAGGAATACAGTGTGTGTGCAGTTACAGTAATGACACTCAGAGCGTCCGACTGTACAGGAATACAGTGTGTGTGCAGTTACAGTAATGACACTCAGAGCGTCTGACTGTACAGGAATACAGTGTGTGCGCAGTTACAGTAATGACACTCAGAGCGTCTGACTGTACAGGAATACAGTGTGTGTAGTTACAGTAATGACACTCAGAGCGTCCGACTGTACAGGAATACAGTGTGTGCAGTTACAGTAATGACACTCAGAGTGTCCGACTGTACAGGAATACAGTGTGTGTGCAGTTACAGTAATGACACTCAGAGCGTCTGACTGTACAGGAATACAGTGTGTGTGCAGTTACAGTAATGACACTCAGAGCGTCTGACTGTACAGGAATACAGTGTGTGTGCAGTTACAGTAATGACACTCAGAGTGTCCGACTGTACAGGAATACAGTATGTGCAGTTACAGTAATGACACTCAGAGTGTCTGACTGTACAGGAATACAGTGTGTGCAGTTACAGTAATGACACTCAGAGCGTCTGACTGTACAGGAATACAGTGTGTGCAGTTACAGTAATGACACTTAGAGTGTCTGACTGTACAGGAATACAGTGTGTGCAGTTACAGTAATGACACTCAGAGTGTCTGACTGTACAGGAATACAGTGTGTGCAGTTACAGTAATGACACTCAGAGCGTCCGACTGTACAGGAATACAGTGTGTGCAGTTACAGTAATGACACTCAGAGTGTCTGACTGTACAGGAATACAGTGTGTGCAGTTACAGTAATGACACTCAGAGCGTCTGACTGTACAGGAATACAGTGTGTGCAGTTACAGTAATGACACTCAGAGTGTCCGACTGTACAGGAATACAGTGTGTGTGCAGTTACAGTAATGACACTCAGAGCGTCTGACTGTACAGGAATACAGTGTGTGCAGTTACAGTAATGACACTCAGAGCGTCCGACTGTACAGGAATACAGTGTGTGTGCAGTTACAGTAATGACACTCAGAGCGTCTGACTGTACAGGAATACAGTGTGTGTGCAGTTACAGTAATGACACTCAGAGCGTCTGACTGTACAGGAATACAGTGTGTGCGCAGTTACAGTAATGACACTCAGAGTGTCTGACTGTACAGGAATACAGTGTGTGCGCAGTTACAGTAATGACACTCAGAGCGTCTGACTGTACAGGAATACAGTGTGTGCGCAGTTACAGTAATGACACTCAGAGCGTCTGACTGTACAGGAATACAGTGTGTGCAGTTACAGTAATGACACTCAGAGCGTCTGACTGTACAGGAATACAGTGTGTGTGCAGTTACAGTAATGACACTCAGAGCGTCTGACTGTACAGGAATACAGTGTGTGCAGTTACAGTAATGACACTCAGAGCGTCTGACTGTACAGGAATACAGTGTGTGCAGTTACAGTAATGACACTCAGAGCGTCTGACTGTACAGGAATACAGTGTGTGCAGTTACAGTAATGACACTCAGAGCGTCTGACTGTACAGGAATACAGTGTGTGTGCAGTTACAGTAATGACACTCAGAGTGTCCGACTGTACAGGAATACAGTGTGTGCAGTTACAGTAATGACACTCAGAGCGTCTGACTGTACAGGAATACAGTGTGTGCAGTTACAGTAATGACACTCAGAGCGTCTGACTGTACAGGAATACAGTGTGTGTGCAGTTACAGTAATGACACTCAGAGCGTCTGACTGTACAGGAATACAGTGTGTGCAGTTACAGTAATGACACTCAGAGCGTCTGACTGTACAGGAATACAGTGTGTGCGCAGTTACAGTAATGACACTCAGAGTGTCTGACTGTACAGGAATACAGTGTGTGCGCAGTTACAGTAATGACACTCAGAGTGTCCGACTGTACAGGAATACAGTGTGTGTGCAGTTACAGTAATGACACGCAGAGCGTCTGACTGTACAGGAATACAGTGTGTGCAGTTACAGTAATGACACTCAGAGCGTCTGACTGTACAGGAATACAGTGTGTGTGCAGTTACAGTAATGACACTCAGAGCGTCTGACTGTACAGGAATACAGTGTGTGCAGTTACAGTAATGACACTCAGAGCGTCTGACTGTACAGGAATACAGTGTGTGCGCAGTTACAGTAATGACACTCAGAGTGTCTGACTGTACAGGAATACAGTGTGTGTGCAGTTACAGTAATGACACTCAGAGCGTCTGACTGTACAGGAATACAGTGTGTGTGCAGTTACAGTAATGACACTCAGAGCGTCTGACTGTACAGGAATACAGTGTGTGCGCAGTTACAGTAATGACACTCAGAGCGTCTGACTGTACAGGAATACAGTGTGTGCGCAGTTACAGTAATGACACTCAGAGCGTCTGACTGTACAGGAATACAGTGTGTGCAGTTACAGTAATGACACTCAGAGCGTCTGACTGTACAGGAATACAGTGTGTGTGCAGTTACAGTAATGACACTCAGAGCGTCTGACTGTACAGGAATACAGTGTGTGCGCAGTTACAGTAATGACACTCAGAGTGTCTGACTGTACAGGAATACAGTGTGTGCGCAGTTACAGTAATGACACTCAGAGTGTCTGACTGTACAGGAATACAGTGTGTGTGCAGTTACAGTAATGACACTCAGAGCGTCTGACTGTACAGGAATACAGTGTGTGCGCAGTTACAGTAATGACACTCAGAGTGTCTGACTGTACAGGAATACAGTGTGTGCGCAGTTACAGTAATGACACTCAGAGCGTCTGACTGTACAGGCATACAGTGTGTGTGCAGTTACAGTAATGACACTCAGAGCGTCTGACTGTACAGGAATACAGTGTGTGCGCAGTTACAGTAATGACACTCAGAGCGTCTGACTGTACAGGAATACAGTGTGTGCGCAGTTACAGTAATGACACTCAGAGTGTCTGACTGTACAGGAATACAGTGTGTGCGCAGTTACAGTAATGACACTCAGAGCGTCTGACTGTACAGGCATACAGTGTGTGTGCAGTTACAGTAATGACACTCAGAGCGTCTGACTGTACAGGAATACAGTGTGTGTGCAGTTACAGTAATGACACTCAGAGCGTCTGACTGTACAGGAATACAGTGTGTGTGCAGTTACAGTAATGACACTCAGAGCGTCCGACTGTACAGGAATACAGTGTGTGTGTAGTTACAGTAATGACACTCAGAGTGTCTGACTGTACAGGAATACAGTGTGTGTGCAGTTACAGTAATGACACTCAGAGCGTCTGACTGTACAGGAATACAGTGTGTGTGCAGTTACAGTAATGACACTCAGAGCGTCTGACTGTACAGGAATACAGTGTGTGCAGTTACAGTAATGACACTCAGAGCGTCTGACTGTACAGGAATACAGTGTGTGTGCAGTTACAGTAATGACACTCAGAGCGTCTGACTGTACAGGAATACAGTGTGTGCGCAGTTACAGTAATGACACTCAGAGTGTCTGACTGTACAGGAATACAGTGTGTGCGCAGTTACAGTAATGACACTCAGAGTGTCTGACTGTACAGGAATACAGTGTGTGTGCAGTTACAGTAATGACACTCAGAGCGTCTGACTGTACAGGAATACAGTGTGTGCGCAGTTACAGTAATGACACTCAGAGCGTCTGACTGTACAGGAATACAGTGTGTGCGCAGTTACAGTAATGACACTCAGAGTGTCTGACTGTACAGGAATACAGTGTGTGCGCAGTTACAGTAATGACACTCAGAGCGTCTGACTGTACAGGCATACAGTGTGTGTGCAGTTACAGTAATGACACTCAGAGCGTCTGACTGTACAGGAATACAGTGTGTGCGCAGTTACAGTAATGACACTCAGAGCGTCTGACTGTACAGGAATACAGTGTGTGCGCAGTTACAGTAATGACACTCAGAGTGTCTGACTGTACAGGAATACAGTGTGTGCGCAGTTACAGTAATGACACTCAGAGCGTCTGACTGTACAGGAATACAGTGTGTGTGCAGTTACAGTAATGACACTCAGAGCGTCTGACTGTACAGGAATACAGTGTGTGTGCAGTTACAGTAATGACACTCAGAGTGTCTGACTGTACAGGAATACAGTGTGTGCGCAGTTACAGTAATGACACTCAGAGTGTCTGACTGTACAGGAATACAGTGTGTGCGCAGTTACAGTAATGACACTCAGAGCGTCTGACTGTACAGGCATACAGTGTGTGTGCAGTTACAGTAATGACACTCAGAGCGTCTGACTGTACAGGAATACAGTGTGTGCGCAGTTACAGTAATGACACTCAGAGCGTCTGACTGTACAGGAATACAGTGTGTGCGCAGTTACAGTAATGACACTCAGAGTGTCTGACTGTACAGGAATACAGTGTGTGCGCAGTTACAGTAATGACACTCAGAGCGTCTGACTGTACAGGAATACAGTGTGTGTGCAGTTACAGTAATGACACTCAGAGCGTCTGACTGTACAGGAATACAGTGTGTGTGCAGTTACAGTAATGACACTCAGAGTGTCTGACTGTACAGGAATACAGTGTGTGCGCAGTTACAGTAATGACACTCAGAGTGTCTGACTGTACAGGAATACAGTGTGTGCGCAGTTACAGTAATGACACTCAGAGCGTCTGACTGTACAGGAATACAGTGTGTGTGCAGTTACAGTAATGACACTCAGAGCGTCTGACTGTACAGGCATACAGTGTGTGTGCAGTTACAGTAATGACACTCAGAGCGTCTGACTGTACAGGAATACAGTGTGTGTGCAGTTACAGTAATGACACTCAGAGCGTCTGACTGTACAGGAATACAGTGTGTGTGCAGTTACAGTAATGACACACAGAGCAGATCTGTGGTCATTAGCTCTTATACGGGGATAGATCGAAGTGTGTGTAGCACAGCTTGTGTGGTTTCTCAGTGAGTGTTTGAGTGAAGGACACGTTCAGAGCTCAACATGACTTCTGTAGGGATTATGAATCATCTGCACCTGCTTCTGTCATGACTCATATACACTTGTGCCACAGATGTATAATCTGTAGAAGGCATTATGGGTAGTGCTATAGAAAACAAAAGTTAAAAAACATTTTGTTAAAGGATTAGTTCACTTTTAAATAAACTAGGGCTGTCAAAAGATTAATCGCATCCAAAATAAACGTTTGTGTTTACATAATATATGTGTGTGAACTTTGTTAATTATTATTATTTATAAATAAATACACACACAAGCATGTATATATTTCAGAAAAAATATTATTTTATATATTAAATATTTATATTTATATATATTATAGATTATATAAATGTATATACAGTATATACATGCAAATATTTCTTAAATATATACATGAATGTGTGTGTATTTATATATAAATAATAATTAACAGAGTACACACAAACTTTTATTTTGTATGCGATTAATAGCGATTAATCTTTTGACAGCCCTAAAATAAACTTTTGCTGATCATTTACTCACCCCCATGTCATCCAAGATGTCCATGTCTTTCTTTCTGCAGTCGAAAAGAAATTAAGGTTTTGGATGAAAACATTCCAGGGTTTTTCTCCATATAATGGACTTCAATGGGCCCCAAACGGGTCAAGGTCCAAATGACAGTTTCAGTGCAGCTTCAAACGACACCAGATGATGAATAAGGGTCTGATCTAGACAAACCATCAGTTTCTGAGAGAAACCCAGCAGTATTTATGCTATTATTTTACCTCTTATCAGACGAACGTGATCATCTCTGAGCTCCGCCATAACTTCCGCTTAGTGAGGTCAAATTAGATCGTGGTCATAGATGTATACGTAGATGCCTCATTAGCGACTGCACGGATCAGTAGAATGAGGCATCGATATATCTATAACCACGATCGAATTTGACCTCACTCCCCGGATGTATATTATAACCCTAACCTACATTAAATCAGAATATATCACATCTGGGGCCGATACCATGAAGCCGGTTTAGCTGGTTAGCCAGATGTGTTTAAGCTCAGTTTTTGCTAATCCTGGGTTTTAGGGACCATTAAAGGTTTGGCTTTTAGCTGTTCATCTCCACAGCTGACCGGCTCCAGGGCAGGTCATGTTCTGGATAAAAGATCTCAAACTGAAATTGGACCAATCAGCTGTGAGTAAAGAGACACACCTCTGATGCAATAAAGCCACTCCCCCTTTTCTGCTCCGCATTAAAGGTCATGACAGAGCAAATGGCCATTAAAGACTAAAGCATCTGGCTTTTAACAATGCTTATTTATGAGTGTGTGTGTGTGTGTGTGTGTGTGTGAGAGAGAGCTTGATCAGCCTGAACATTTTGTGAAAGAAATGCAACTTTTAATGCCCATAAATTTCGGATATACATCAGGATTTCGGATATTGCCATCTTTGTGGGGACATTTTGTCCCCATAACGTAGGGATTACCACACACACACTCACCCTCTTATCGTTGATACAGGGATTTCTCTCTCTCTCACACACACACACACACACACACACACACACACACACACACACACACACACACACACACACACACACACACACACACACACACACACACACTCGTAGCGTTGATACAGGGATTTCTCTCACTCACACACACACACACACACACACACACACACACACACACACACACACACACACACACTCGTAGCGTTGATACAGGGATTTCTCTCACACACTCTCTCTCTCTCTCACACACACACACACACACACACACACACACACTCGTAGCGTTGATACAGGGATTTCTCTCTCACACACACACACTCACCCTCGTATCATTGATACAGGGATTTCTCAGAGTGTGTGTGTGTGTGTGTGTGTGTGGAGCCGATGAGCTTCTGCTCCGTAAACGACCATTACCCTTCCTCCCGGAAGCTCTGGAATCACTTGCTTACGTCTGTTCCCTTGGCGATATCGTTACTGAAGTTACAAACATAAACAGCTTTTTAAAGAGGAGTGCAATTTACACTATAGTTTATTTGATATGACAATGATGGAGAGACTCCAGAAGAAGAGACGACATGTAGAACGAGACAGGACACACACACACACACACACACATGTAGAACGAGACAGGACACACACACACACACACACACACACACATGTAGAACGAGACAGGACACACACACACACACACACACACATGTAGAACGAGACAGGACACACTCACACACACACACATGTAGAACGAGACAGGACACACACACACACACACACATGTAGAACGAGACAGGACACACACACACACACACACACACACACACACACACACACACACACACACACACACACACACACACACACACACACACACACACACACACACACACACACACACACACATGTAGAACGAGACAGGACACACACACACACACACACATGTAGAACGAGACAGGACACACACACACACACACACACACATACATGTAGAACGAGACAGGACACACTCACACACACACACACACATGTAGAACGAGACAGGACACACACACACACACACACACACACACACACACACACACACACACACACATGTTTGTTTTTGTGAAATGTGAGGACATTCCATAGGCGTAATGGTTTTTATACCGTACAAACCGTATTTTCTATCCCCTTACACTGCCCCTAAACCTACCCATCACACACACACACACACACACACACACACACACACACACACACACACACACACACACACACACACTGTCCCTAAACCTAGCCCTCACAGGAGACTGTGCAGTTCACTTTCTGTGAAAAAAAACTTGTTCTGTATGATTTATAAGCATTTTGAAAAGTGAGGACATGGGGAACGTCCTCATAATTTACCCTCTTTTTGTAATACCCATGACATTATACACATTTGTGTCCTGATATTTCACAAAAACATGCCCACATGTAGAACAAGACAGGACACACACACACACACACACACACACACACGTAGAACGTGATAGGACACACACACACACACGTAGAACGAGACTGGACACACACACACGTAGAATGAGACAGGACACACACACACGTAGAACGAGACAGGACACACACACACGTAGAACGAGACAGGACACACACGTAGAACGAGACAGGACACACACACACATGTAGAACGAGACAGGACACACACACACACACACATGTAGAACGAGACAGGACACACACACACACACACACACACACGTAGAATGAGACAGGACACACACACACACGTAGAACGAGACAGGACACACACACACACACACACATAGAACGAGACAGGACACACACACACACACATGTAGAACGAGACAGTACACACACACACACACACGTAGAACGAGACAGGACACACACACACACACATGTAGAACGAGACAGTACAAGTCAAGTCAAGTCAAGTCAACTTTATTTATATAGCGCTTTTAACAATGTAGATTGTTTCAAAGCAGCTTTACAGTGTTAAACAGGAAAATAATGCAGCATAATTTTATTCAGCTGTATAGCCATTCTGGAAAAATTTCAAGTATCATACAGTGACAGTGTGGGCTTTAGATCAATAATTTGATCAGTAATTTAGTTTAAATGGTTAATTTAGTTTATTATTTAGATGTATTTCGATGTTTAGTTGAAAAATTTAGTGTCCCCAACTGAGCACGCCAAGCCAGAGGCAACAGTGGCAAGGAAACCAAAACCCCATTAGGTGACCTAATGGAGAAAAATAAACCTTGGAGAAACCAGGCTCAGTCGGGGTGCCAGTTCTCCTCTGGCCAATTAACAACAGTACACACACACACACACACACACACGTAGAACGAGACAGGACACACACACACACACACACACATGTAGAACGAGACAGGACACACACACACACACACACACACATGTAGAACGCGACAGGACACACACACACACACACACACACACATGTAGAACGAGACAGGACACACACACACACACACACATGTAGAACGAGACAGGACACACACACACACACATGTAGAACGAGACAGGACACACACACACACACATGTAGAACGAGACAGGACACACAGACACACTCACACATGTAGAACGAGACAGGACACACACACACACACACACACACACACACACACACGTAGAACGAGACAGGACACACACACACATGTAGAACGAGACAGGACACACACACACACACACATGTAGAACGAGACAGGACACACACACACACACACACGTAGAATGAGACAGGACACACACACACACACACACACACACGTAGAACGAGACAGGACACACACACACACACACACACGTAGAACGAGACAGGACACACACACACATGTAGAACGAGACAGTACACACACACACACACACACACACACACACACACACACGTAGAACGAGACAGGACACACACACACACACACACACACGTAGAACGAGACAGGACACACACACACACACACACACACACGTAGAACGAGACAGGACACACACACACACACACACACATGTAGAACGAGACGACACACACACACACACACACACACACACACACACACACACGTAGAACGAGACAGGACACACACACACACACACACACACACACACACACGTAGAACGAGACAGTACACACACACACACACACACACACACGTAGAACGAGACAGGACACACACACACACATGTAGAACGAGACAGGACACACACACACACACACACATGTAGAACGAGACAGGACACACACACACACACACACACACACACATGTAGAACGAGACAGGACACACACACACACACACACATGTAGAACGAGACAGGACACACACACACACACACACACACACACATGTAGAACGAGACAGGACACACACACACACACACATGTAGAACGAGACAGGACACACACACACACACACACACACACACATGTAGAACGAGACAGGACACACACACACACACACATGTAGAACGAGACAGGACACACACACACACACACACACACACATGTAGAACGAGACAGGGCGCTTCTGAAGGGATAGAGGATGAAGTTAACCATCTTCAGTCGTTGATTAGCATATCCTGTCATGATAATCGGTAAAGCGCTGGTGTGGGGTAAGATGAGCCAGAGAATATCTGCTGCTGTAGAGAGAACAGGGATAGTTTAGTGTAATTATGGTTATAACTGATGATGTCATCTCGCTTTATGACATGCGTTTGTGTTCGTACTGTATCAAGAAATGAGAGAGACGGACGACTACAGCAACTCAACATGTTCCCGGGGGGCGGGGTTATGCTAATGATAGGGGTAGTGATGTCACTGACTCGCTGTAGTCCCTCCCAGTCCCAGTGTGTGCTTTAATGGGAGCCGGGCATTACTGGAGGTGGAATGGGACTGGGACAGTAAACCAGCCGCTCCTGGGGATCCAGCTGATGAATGCGTGTTTCCCT
The DNA here is from genome assembly GCF_949357685.1 of Gobio gobio. Taxonomy (NCBI): domain Eukaryota; kingdom Metazoa; phylum Chordata; class Actinopteri; order Cypriniformes; family Gobionidae; genus Gobio; species Gobio gobio. Next base: position 1,479,418 of record NC_137119.1, on the reverse strand, counting down.
TGCCAAGAACAATTTGAGCATTTGCAATTCCTCGCATGTGTTCTGCCTTTATTGCGCAGCTCAGTGAATGAGAACAGAACACACACTCGCTCCACAAACAACACACACACACAATTATTCCCACTAGATTTCCCTGGAGAGAAGGACTTGAGGCTTGATTGGGTTTAGCCTTAAAGCTAGTCTCATTATGCGGCCATGCAAAGGGGCTTATGGGAACATCATCGCTTGTTGACGCCCTAAATACTGACCTTTCGGATCTTAAACAGATATTTCTGCTAATTATGGACTGTTGAGATCAGCCTTTCTCATACACAGTGGAATAATGTGTAGAGTTTAACAGCAGGACCGGGGTTTAGGATCTTATGATGCACACGCGAGTCTGTTTTAATGATGTGTGTGTTCCCTCTCAACGCTCTGATCCCTCTTTGTATTTATGCACGTAAAAATAAAAACGCTACATAGACTTCTCTATAAAATATACATTGATTCTTATTAAAGCTACTGTATTAGTTCTTCAGTCAAGAGCAGTGAGTGATTTTCTCTTTGTCTTTTGTTGTTGTATTAACATTAAAGGGATAGTTCACTCAAAAATGAAAATTCTGTCATCGAGAAATGAAAACAGGTTTGGAACAATATTAGAGTGAGTAAATAATGACATCATTTTAGAGGTGAACTGTCCCTTTAAGGATCACGTGTTCACTATAGGCTGCGCCGCTGTCAATTAAAGACCTGCACGCATCTAATATACACACACACACAACGATTTTACTTTCACTTTAGACATAATCGACTGTGTTTATGTTAACCTTGTGTGTATTTGACCGTATTAGCGCAGTAAGACGACTTAGTCCAGTGATCACGTGTTTGACAGGCGTTTAGTGCGCGCTCTCGGAAAAGCGCATGTTAAAAGCGTGCATAAGCACGTGATTTAAATGTTTAACCGGCAAGGCTGTAAAACGCATGCAAATAATGAACTTTGGTGATTGTGAATAACTCTAGTGTTCCGTGAGTATAACTCCACCACAAACCTGTGATGTGAATGTATGTCACGTTGTTCAGTATTGGGATGGAGGCACATTATAGAATTTGTAGAAAAATAATTAATTAAATGCAAAAACCGAACGCGATTGAACCGTGAATGCCGTACCGAACAGTTCAATTTTATATTGAGAATTGTGGCATCCAGAGGCGTAGCAAGCTTTTCAAAAGTGTGGGGGATGGATGTGGTTTGTTTGTTAACAATAAAAACAATTAATACAATGACAGAAGGGTACAAAAGGTATAACATACGAGATATATAATATATATATATATAATTATACATACCTCTGTTTTTTTTAACCACGGTGTTCGGTTGGGTTCTGATGGCTAGTCACAGCCGTTTTTTGTTATTCTATTCTTAGGTGATGGGGACAGAAAAAAATGCACATTTTTTATTTTACTTAAAAGACTTGAATAACCTTACTTAAACTTAAAACTTTACTTAAAAAAACCTTGTACACACAGTGTATAGTATAATATAAAATAAATATATATATAGATTTACACTGGCAGCTCAGAGCTGTACAGCAGCATTTAAGTATGCAATTTAATGAATAAATGTAAAAATAAAACACTACATATACTTCACTATAAAACATACACTGATTCTTATTAAAGCTACTTTATTAATGTTTTTCAGTCAAGAACAGAGAGTGCTTTTCTATGTCTTTTGTAGTTTTATTAACATTAAAGTTCCCATAGTAGGAAATAATATGGAAGTCAATGGCTACCATCAGCTGTCCGTGTTCACCAGAAGAAATGAAAACAGGTTTGGAACAATATTAGAGTGAGTAAATAATGACATCATTTTAGAGGTGAACTGTCCCTTTAAGGATCACGTGTTCACTACAGGCTGCGCCGCTGTCAATTAAAGACCTGCGTGCATCTAATAGACACGCCGATTTTACTTTCACTTTAGACACAACCGACTGTGTTTATGTTAACCTTGTGTGTATTTGACCGTATTAGCGCAGTAAGACGACTACTGAGTCCAGTAATCACGTGTTTGACAGGCGTTTAGTGCGCGCGCTCGGAAATGCGCATGTTAAAAGCGTGCATAAGCACGTGAATTAAATGTTTAACCGGCAAGGCTGTAAAACGCATGCATATAATGAACTTTGGTGATTGTGATTCCGTGAGTATAACTCTACCACAAACCTGTGATGTGAATGTATGTCACGTTGTTCAGTAGGCCTAATTATGGAGGCAAATTATAGAATTTGTAGAAAAATAATTAGTTAAATGCAGAAACCGAACGCAATTCACAAGCGTGTATTGAACCATGAATGCCGTACCGAACGGCTCATTGTTATATTGAGAATTGTGGCATCCCTAGTGTGTGTATGGACTTCTCTAACTCTGGGGGATACGGTGAATAAGATAAAGGCACAAAAAGTCGGCGTGTTCCTTTAAGTAAAGCTCCTAATCAGTTCCTAAGGTGATCATTGTCATAGTTTGTGTGTTGTTGTTCCGGCCGCGACGTCAGAAATAGAAACGCTTCTATAGCAGAATCTCCTGTCGCATTAGGACACAAACTCAAACATGGAGAAGCCGGGTGGAGTAAATCTGTCCTATCAGCGTCCCGGTGAAGAGTCATGAGCTCTGCACTTTATGCAGACTTCTCAAAATGTATTTTTAAGATGTCCATTATTCAGCGTTACGCGAGTTCCCAGTGAAGCGCTGTTGTTTTCGTTGGCTACACCTGCAGCACAAATTACCCGGCACACAGAAAGGTCTCATCTGACACCAGGGTTAATTGCCCGTCTGTGACCTTTCAGATCTGGCTCGTTTCACCCCGGGGCAAACGGGAGATGTTTGCTTTCTGGATGTTTCCACCCACACGCATTGATCCCTCGGGCAAATGAAGCCGTTCCTCGGACTGGTAAATCTTTTGTCTGCCCTGAAACCGAGTTTGCCTTGATTCACCCACAGTCTCACGGTTGTAGAAAACATCATCAGCACTTTGCAGTTGTTTTCTGGCCAGGATCTGCGCACTTAGATTGATCAGGACAGGTCTTTTGTGCTCATTCTGCTGCAGATAACCAGTTCTCATAAGTGCATGAATATTGATTCTATAGGAGAGCAGAAGCCGTCATTAGTCTTGTTCTGAAGAGCGGAGGGTAAACTGTAAGATCTCGAGGCGTGTAAGCTGCACAGTTTGCTTGTCTAATACATATTCATGCTTGGCAAAGGCTCAGATCCGCTCTGTGAACAGTCTGTAAACTTTGACTCCGCTGCCGTTCTCAGTGTTAGTCTCCACATGACTAACGCCACAGTCTTCACGCCTGCCACGGAAAATTGCCCGTTTACTCTTCCTGATGTTTGTTTCCAGGCACTTTCCACAAATAGGCCTGAAACTTTTTTTTTGTGGCATTTTGTAACACACAACCGCTAGAGCAGGGGTTTGAGCTTTGAAAGACGTCCATCAGCTGGTGTATTTGCCATTTTTGGGGATATTATTTTATAGAGTTTAAAGGGATAGTTCAACCAAAAATGAAAATTAGCCCATGATTTACTCACCCTCAAGTCATCCGAGGTGTGTATGACATTCTTCTTTCAGACGAATAAATCAATTTGTGGAGAAAGTGTGTAAAGTTCTCCTGCGGATGGAAAGACTAACGCTCAGCTCCGCTCGTCATGACGCCACACACACATCTGGAGTTTCACTTTCAACATCCAACACTTTTACACAGAAGGCGGAGGCCGAAAGTTTACTTGATAAAGTTTTAAATATGGATATTTTTCTTACACAAACGCATCGATTCGCTTCAGAAGGCCTTTATTAACACCCCAGAGCCGTGTGGAGCAGTTATATGACACACAGATGCACTTCAAAAACAGAGCAACTATGAATCAAATTCTAATGTTTGGATTAGCCTGGACTTTTGTAATATAACTCAGATTTTATTCGTCTGAAAGAAGAATGTCACACACACCTCAGATGACTTGAGGGAGAGGAAATCATGGGCTAATTTTCATTTTTAGGTGAACTATCCCTTTAACTTGAACTTGTGTGATTGCACAACAAACATTAAAATGAAGTATGTTATTATTAGCTATATATACAATTATATAATTCTATTAGGGATGCCACAATTCTCAATATAATATTGAATATTAAATTATATATAAAATAAATGTTATAATCATAGTATATTTTGTAAATATTCAAAACAAATATTCAAAAATGTAAATTGGGTAACAGGCTGCAAGTAACACGTTTAGCCTAGTTACTGATAGCTAATGACTATAACTTTATACAACTGGATCTGGAATCTGATTGGCTGAGAGGCGTGTGATATCCCCCAATATGCTGTAATCAATAAAGTAAATATAAAGTAAACTCAGAGATTAAACTCTAAATCAAAGTCAAAACAATCACACCGCCAACCCCTGATCACATTTTCTCTTGGCTCCTCAGGCTTTTATAACACACTGATCACCATAATGGCAACTTGAAACCGGTGACTCTATTTCCTTCAGTGGTCATGCTTGTTATCATCAGGTGTTCATCACGAATGGCAAATCACCACTCAATTAATCACTTAATTAACTTTAACTCTGCTTTAGAGTTCATTTAACACTCTTGAGTGTGGAGTCTGATGAGTTCAAATAACACTGGAGTTTTTGCTGTGTAGAGTTTTGAGTAAAGACATGACATGCTGTGAGGAAAAGAGCTCAATAATACGCTTCCATTCATAAAATGCCATTCAAATGATCCATATATTAAACAAGATCTGGAATCTGATTGGCTGAGAGGCGTGTGATATCCCCCAGTATCAGCTCTGGAACCGCTTCACTGCTTGAGACGACTGTCATGGCGGTTGAGAATATCCTCCACAAGTTTCCAAGAGTGTGTAGTTTGAAGTGTTTAGGAGAGACTGTAGTTGTCTAGACTCATATATAAAGCCAGCGGTTTGTTCAGACTCTCTGTCAGATGTGAGCTCCAGCATCAGCGGCCGTTCAGCGCTCATGTACCCGCAGAGAACAGCTTCATCTGGGACAGGCCTGAGGGATCTGAGCTGCTCTTACTGGAGGAACATCAGATATCATTCATCTGGGGAATATGAAACGTTCTTCATCTACAACTGATCTGGGTTCAGGGGAAATCAAGCTTCATATGTTGAGGCTGTGTTTAACTCAGTCCTGTACTAGAGCGCCGCTTCTGGACGTTTGACTGAATGCTTTGCTTGTGTTAATTTCCTGTTGGCTATTGTTGTTCAGTAAATATGATCTGATGTAAATATGCAGTGTTTGGTGTTTTCGGACAGGTTCATTATTACACATTAGATGCGGTAAAGACTGTCTTTATGAGGGACTGTTGGACACAGGGAAGCTGTTTTAGTGCCAAACACAAACACAAAGATATCTTTCCTCAGCGGACGCTCACACTGATTTTATGACAGATATAATATTCTGGGCATGGAGCTGAAGAATGAATAGCCGTGCTGAGATTGCTCATATAACGAATGATTAATAAACGTATTATCTGTCAATTAAACAAACTGTTTTTATAACATGATTGAATTAAACCAACACTAATGAGATAATTTACCTCTAGGCTCTGCTTCCTGAGTGTCACTATTTTAATTAACATTTATTAGGTCATAATTTAAATAATATGGTCGGTATTATGGCATTTTTGTATGATTTTACTTGTTGGATACAGTTGAGAATGAAGGCCAATCATCATTATAAGGTGAAACCATGGCATGTCATATACTGTGTATACACACACCATCTGTGTATCTGCCATGATTCTCCGAGTCCTTTCTGGTGCTGTCATCCTCTGACACACACACACACACACACACACACACACACACACACACACTGTTTTAATGGTGCGCTGGAGTCAGGAGGCATTCGTCAGTGTAATGAAGATCCGCCGTCTAATGGCAGGCGTTTGACAGCGGCTGAGGGATGTGGGCTGAGCTGTATTGATTATCCGTGCTCCAGTCCGTCATCGTGGATAAATGAGAGCCAGTAATACGGATTCTGGAGAAGTCCAGGCTGTGTATAACCCGGGGTTTCATCGGGAAAACTACATCTAAAGCCCTAAGCTTTGAGACTCAAGCTGCACGGAGAGAGATTGTTATCAGAACACACTATTACAATGTAGTTTACCACCTTCAGTGCATCTGTGTCTCTAATACTATCGGCTGGAAACGGAATGAAAACAAGTCAAACTTAACAATAAAAATTCATAATAATAAATAATTTGGGTAACACTTTATTTTACACTGCCCTTGTTACGTATGTCACATGCACTTACTATAGTAATAACAGTAAATTATGCATAACTACATGCAACTAACCCTAACCCCATTTACCATTTAATATTACTCCTTAAATATAAAATTACACTGCAATGACATCTTAAAATAAAGGCAAATAATGATACGTTTATTGTTTAGGGGTTATTTACGCACTAATGTTACCAGCATCTACACACATTTTGGGGAGTCAACGCACAACTAAAGATGAAACCAGTGCAATATTCTACATTAATACAAACAACATTTCACTTACACTGCAAAAAATGCTTTTCTTACTTAGTATTTTTGTCTTGTTTTCAGTCCAAATATCTAAAAAATCTTACATTAAGAAGCATTTACTAGACAAGCAAAAGTTTTTGCCTTGTTTTGGGGGAAAATAACTCAAAATTAAGGGAGTTTTTGCTTAAAATAAGCAAAATAATCTGCCAATGGGGTAAACATAATAATCTTGTTTTCTGTTTGAATTAAGATTATTTTGCTTACCCCATTGGCAGATTATTTTGCTAATTTTAAGCAAAAACTCACTTAATTTTGAGTTATTTCTCCCCAAAACAAGACAATAATTTTTATTTGGCTAGTAAATGCTTCTTGTTTTGAGAATTTTTAGATGTTTGGACCAGAAACAAGACACAATTAAAGTAAGAAAAACATTCTTTGCAGTGTGTAAACTCTTGCTGTTGTTTCTGGCTCTATTAGAGCATGTTTTCCTGCTGTAATGTTGATTATTTCCTCATATCCTCCATTGTTGCGGCTCCTCTCTTCCCAGTCTGTCAGTATCGCTCTGTTTACTTCCTGTCTCTATGAAGCCCCTCCTTCTGAAAAGCACACTGTGCTCTGATTGGTCAGCTGGAGCGGTGTGTTGTGATTGGTGTTTGGGAAATGTCCCGCCCCTCACCATAACCGGCAGTTTCAACACACGACTAACTAACTCAACCAGGCCCCGCCCCTTTATTCTGCGCATTAATTATTATAATGAGGAATATTGTGATGTGTTGGTTCCTGAAGAAAGCAGAACATCGCTCATATATAATTTATAATAGTCAATGATATGTATCTTAATTTTAATTGTGTTTTTGTGTTTTTTGCAGTGCATAGAAGCAAAGAAGTACTGCTGGTATTTTGAAGGAGGATACCCTATCTATTTCATGTAAGTACTCACTTTTATTCTTAAAAGGATCCCCTGGTGTTGAGACTTGTGTGGTTTAATTTAACATAAATTGCTGAAATATGTCATAGAAAACCCATGAAAGATCTGCATTATTTAAAAAATCCATTACATTTGGACAATGGGCGGCCATTTTGTTTGCGTTCCATGTCGACGACTTAGCACTCGCCAGCTGAATCCGAAATCGCCCCCTATACCCTATATAGGGCACTATTTGAGGGAGCAGTCATTTGTAGTGGTGTCCGAAACCATAGTGGACGTTATTGAGTGCACTCATTCAATCCCACAATGCACCACAATAACGAATTAACTCACTTGTTTTCATTCACTCATCAAGTGAACTGTGTTCGTGGACTAACGTAGGGAACAGTGATTGAGTTTTTAGGGGGAAATCTGGAAAGCAGAGACGACAGTTCCAGAATGTCGTCGCATTAACAGTGTGCATCACAATCCACGGAATTAGTCATTTGGTAGTTTTTGTATTTCTGGCGGTATTATTTTGCTCCTGATCTTCTAATAGTGCTAACAACTTGTACAAAATACACGTTCTTGGAAAAGAATTATAATCCTTGTCTAACCAAATTTTTGTACCTGATCTGATCTAATATAAATAACATCAACTTTGCTGTTGATGGCACACTTAGTAGAATATATATATATTAGGGCTGTCAAAAGATTAATTGCGATTAATCACATCCAAAATAAAAGTTTGTGTTTACATAATATATGTGTGTGTACTCTGTTAATTATTATTTATATATAAATACACACACAAGCATGTATATATTTAAGAAATATTTGCATGTATATACTGTATATACATTTATATAATCTATAATATATATAAATATATTTTTTTTATATATAAAAATAATATTTTTTTCTTTAATATATACATGCTTGTGTGTGTATTTATATATAAATAATAATTACATTATTATTGTACACACACATATATAATGTAAACACAAACTTTTATTTTGGATGCGATTAATCGCGATTAATCTTTTGACAGCCCTAATATATATATATATATATATATAGGCCTAATTTCATATAATAACACATAAACTGTTACAGAATGTATAAATTACTTTCGATATTATAATTCTTATTACTGTTTATATATCTAAGTGTCATTCATGTAAAATACTAAAAATATTCTACTTAAAATTTTATTTTGACAATTTAGTAGAATAATTGAATAATTGATAACAGAAAAATCTGAATCTGAATTACAAAGCAATTAAACATGTTTTGAGTTGTGTTGTGGTAAGAATAGCTGCGGGTAGTGCAACCATTCTACATCATCAACATGGAACGCAAACAAAATGGCCGCCCAATGTCCAAATATATAATGAATTTTTCAAATAACGCAGATCTTTCATGGGTTTTCTACCACATTATGTATGTTATATTAAGCCATACAAGTCTTAACACCAGGGGATCCCTTTAGTGCATCGCTCTGGCTTTATGAGCTCGTTATGCTGTGACTGGGAGATTCTGACATTACCTCCACTGAAGGCTTCCATCCATCAGGGGTTGTTCATTAACACCACAGTCGCTCTGAGACGCTTCAGTCCTGCAGGAACAGCATCAGAACACCTCAGAAAACTCACCACTCAATCTCATGTTTGAACATTGTTTCTAAACGCTCAAAACATGACAAAACGCTGCATTTTCCGGCTTGACAGTGATGCGAAGACTTTAGCAGTCCGCGATTGGCTCTTTCCTTTAGAAGGCGGGACTTATTCCGCCATTTTGCATGAGTGACTGTCTTAGTGTAGTGTCCATACCTAAAGATACTCTATACTAGTGTTAGACCGATATATCGGCCGATATTTGTGATTTTTACATGTATCGGCCGATATAAGGCTGCTGCGTTCGCCGATATTTTCCCCTGCATTATTTCCAGACAGGCGTCCACAGGGTAGCTCTCGCCGTCTTCAAACTCTCTCGCTCTCCCTCGCGCATATTAATCAAAATCAGCTGAGAATTGACACGATGGTAAAAGGTGGAAAGACTGAAGTTTCACGTGGAGCATTGGGAGATTTTCTCCTGAATTACCGCTGGTGTTGCTCTACAAGAGATTCAGTGAAGTGCACATACACTCTAAACAATGCAATCATCATCATCATCATCATCATCATCCTCATCATCATCATCATCATCATCATCATCCTCATCCTCATCATCATCATCATCATCATCATCCTCATCATAATCATCATCATCATCATCATCATCATCATCATCATCATCCTCATCATCATCATCATCCTCATCATCATAACCCCCACAGGAGGTCGTAGGGGCACTTACCATACCGTGATTTTAGTATTTAAACGTAAACTTAGTTCCAAAATAACATTTCAAATTTTATTAACAGAAATGATCTTGAACAGTTTTACACCGATCAGGCATAATATTATGACCAATAACACTGATGATCTCTGTTAGTGGGTGGGATATATTAGGCAGCAAGTGAACATGTTGTCCTCAGAGTTGATGTGTTAGAAGCAGGAGAAATGGGCAAGCGTAAGGATTTGAGCGAGTTTGGGCCAAATTGACGACTGGGTCAGAGCATCTCCAAAACTGCAGCTCTTGTGGGCTGTCCCGGTCTGCAGTGGCCAGTCTCTATCAGAAGTGCTCAGAGGAAGGAACTGCTCGGTTTATTGTAATTGCAAGTAAAAGAGCGACCAGCACGTTTTCCTTTTGTTTTCGGCAGAAGAAAGAGAGTCACACCGGAGCAATGACAGAATGATGAATGCTTCGTTTGTGTGCGCTCTGTCCCTTTAAGAGCTCAGGGCCGGGATGAAGCATCCGCTGGGATCTGGAGGAGTCCATCGGCAGGCCTACACTTATAGTGCTGCGTGTTTCCTCCTGCTCGAACAAGGCGAAGGATTGACGCTGAACGTCCTGTCGGCCATCTTTTATCTCCGAGTGTTTGCTGGTGTAACACCTGCAGGAGTGTTCAGAGTTTGCATGGAGGTTGGGAGATAATGTGTACTGGGAAATACTGGATGGTAATGCGGCAAACCCATCCCAACACCCTGACAGAGACGAGCTGGACCTCTGTCTATGTCTTCAGTGAAGGAAGAGCTAGAAGTCGATGTTAACGAGGACTCTAATGAAGCTCTGACCTTCTGCTTCAGATTATCATGTTGTGTTTGAACTCAGACGAACTCCCTTTGGGACTGGCACATCTAAACACACGTCATGGGCTTAATACACTCTCCTAAAGGATTATTAGGAACACCTGTTCAATTTCTCATTAATGCAATTATCTAATCAACCAATCACATGGCAGTGTCTTCAATGCATTTAGGGGTGTGGTCCTGGCCAATCTCCTGAACTCCACACTGAATGTCGGAATGGGAAAGAAAGGAGATTTAAGACATTTTGAGCGTGGCATGGTTGTTGGTGCCAGACGGGCCGGTCTGAGTATTTCACAATCTGCTCAGTTACTGGGATTTTCACACACAACCATTTCTAGGGTTTACAAAGAATGGTGTGAAAAGGGAAAAGCATCCAGTATGCGGCAGTCCTGTGGGAGAAAATGCCTTGTTGATGCTAGAGGTCAGAGGTCATGGGCCGACTGATTCAAGCTGAAAGAAGAGCAACTTTGACTGAAATAACCACTCGTTACAACCGAGGTCTGCAGCAAAGCATTTGTGAAGCCACAACACACACAACCTTGAGGCGGATGGGCTACAACAGCAGAAGACCCCACCGGGTACCACTCATCTCCACTACAAAGAGGAAAAAGAGGCGACAATTTGCACCAGCTCACCAAAATTGGACAGTTGAAGACTGGAAAAATGTTGCCTGGTCTGATGAGTCTGGATTTCTGTTGAGACATTCAGATGGTAGAGTCAGAATTTGGCGTAAACAGAATGAGAACATGGATCCATCATGCCTTGTTCCCACTGTGCAGGCTGGTGGTGGTGGTGTAATGGTGTGGGGGATGTTTTCTTGGCACACTTTAGGCCCCTTAGTGCCAATTGGGCATGGTTTAAATGCCACGGCCTACCTGAGCATTGTTTCTGCCCATGTCCATCCCTTTATGAGCACCATGTCCCCATCCTCTGATGGCTACTTCCAGCAGGATAATGCACCGTCACAAAGCTCCAATCATTTCAAACTGCTTTCTTGAACATGACAATGAGTTCACTGGACTAAAATGGCCCCACAGTCACCAGATCTCAACCCAATAGAGCATCTTTGGGATGTGGTGGAACGGGAGCTTCGTGCCCTGGATGTGCATCCCACAAATCTCCATCAACTGCAAGATGCTCTCCAATCAATATGGCCAACATTTCTAAAGAATGCTTTCAGCAGCTTGTTGAGTCAATGCCACGTAGAATTAAGGCAGTTCTGAAGGCCAAAGGGGTCAAACACAGTATTAGTGTGTGTTCCTAATAATCCTTTAGGTGAGTGTATATCGAGAAAGTGAGCATATCCTTGTTTGTGTTATGAATGTAGTCCATCAGACGCCTGTGGTCTGGATTGAGTTTGAGCTGAGATCCGCAGAAGAACGGCTCTTGAGTCAAATATACCACCGTCTGAAAGAGAAGACACTTTAAACCAGTGGGAATCGATATAGACCAGCAGTTCTGACAGCTTTGACCTTTCATCAGCCCGTGATTTTACCTGCCGAGAAACACTCATCAGATCCATAAAACGACTTCAAAACGTCTCGATCGAAGCTGAGATCTGACCTCCGAGAGATGCAGTGAACTTGAAGCCTTAAAACAGCCTTAAAACATCCCAGAGTTTGCAGAATTTCTTCAAATCGATGTGCAAGTGGACACATTTTCTTCCTTGGACAACGTGTGGCTGAGTAATTCTGAAATATTTCTAACTACCAAATACTTTCAATCCCTTGATTAAGTCAACGTTCTGCACAATAACATTAACAGTTCGTCCAGTGACGCCAATGGAGCGTTTCTTTCAGAGTTAGCGGGTCTTTAAAGGGGCGGGTCTGAAGCTGTTCCTGCCTCAGTCACAGTTAGAGCTGATCCTCATGATGGACACGGACAACGTTTCAAAACACGAGTGTGACGGAGGATTTCTGTGCCACACACACTCCTTCAGGATTCACATGAGTTTATGGCCCTGTGTGACATCATAAAGGGCGGAACTCCTTATATGGGCTCTTCTCCTGGATGAGCACACACACATGCTCACACGCACGCGCACACACACACACGCACACGTACACACACGCGCACACACACGTACACACACGCGCACACACACATGCTCACACGCACGCGCACACACACACACGTACACACGCGCACACACACGCACATGCGCAC
>NC_137119.1:1434109-1461609 GCF_949357685.1 Gobio gobio | reverse complement strand
GGAGGAGGTTTGGAGAGAAGCTCAAAATTTGTATTGGTGACAAAATTGAAGTTATTCAAAGCCCATATGACATCTGGGATGACAAAAAACGTTGGTCCGACTCGCCCGTGTCTTGGCCACCAATCTGCTGGGGAGACATTTATTCTTATTTAATAGAAACCCCTGGACCCTTCACTCATAAAAGATTAAAGGCTTTCAAAAGTCTGGAGGCCTATGATTTTGTTTCTCGCAAAGTTGGGCCGATCTTTTCTGCCAAACAGAAAGCAGTGATCGTGCTAAAAGCAGAGGTTAGACCTGGCCAAGCAGAGTCACAGCGTGATTCGCATCTCCCGTGGGTGATCGCCAAAGAGAACGGCGAAATAATCACTGCTTACTGCGACTGCAAAGCCGGTTAAGTCTTCATTGATCAGTGTTCTTATTTACTTATTTATTGAAAATGTAGTGACTGTTGTACCAATTCAATTGTGTTCAGTGTGAGACTTTCAATGGCGTCTGTACTAATTAGTACACACTAACTAGACACCTGAATCAGAACGCGAAAACATATGACTCGGTTGATTTGACTCAGTTTTATTTATTTTTTATTCAATCTTCTATAAATGCATAGTCACTAAGACTGAACAAAATGTGCCTCACAAACTCGATCAGAAGCTGCAGGAATCCAGGCTTTCTTCGGAGCGTCCAGGTTCAATCGCCTAATTGCACGCAACTATTTCTTTCGTTTTTCGCTATCCTTTTCGGAGGGAATTCGAAAAAACTTTTTATCAGTCCCCCAACGAGCCGTACAATCGACCACACAGCAAGAGTGAACCATCCTCTTCTCTAAATCCTCCTCCAAACGTGCAAAACAAGCAAATTACAGGTCTCTAGCGGTGTTTCTTGCCACACGACTCCCATGATGCAACGCGACAAACATAAACAATGACGTCACAAAAGATCCGCCTATTTCTGCAATATTACTGAGAGAAGACAGGACTTCTGCTAAACACTGGAGTGATTGAATAGTCTCTGTTATTGTGTGTGTTGTGGGAATTGAGACTAAACAGAGCAGGGAAACAGAAACTAAAGAAAACAGAATATCAAAATAAGAGTCCATAACCGTAACCATAGATATCCATAATAAAGGCTAGATGTCTCGTTCGCTGCTGGCCAATGGAGGTCGACGTCCACACCTGGCGGCCATCTTGTCAGTCAGCTCGCTCACTCATTGTGTTTTAATGGTGTGTGTACTTTTTAAATAACCATAACTTGCTCAATTTTCTACCGATTTTCAAACGAATTGGTTTGTTATAAACGTCAGAGATGTAGTTATGACACTGCATACTTATGTATAATTATTCAAAATTTGTTCAAGCATCCATAATCATAGCAACGTTAATAACGTTTGTAAGAAACCGAACCATTTGTAAATCCGTCCAGATTTCAGCGAGATAAGAGTATTTGTGTTCAGATCACTGGCCTTACATCAGGAGCCCGCCAGAAAGCTGGCCTGTGACAAGATGGCCGCCAGAAAGCTGGCCTGTGACAAGATGGCCGCCAGAGACAAGATGGCTGCCGGTGATGACGTTAGAGACTCCGCCGTAACACATCTGGCCTTGATTATGTACACTCACCTAAAGGATTATTAGGAACACACACTAATACTGTGTTTGACCCCTTTGGCCTTCAGAACTGCCTTAATTCTACGTGGCATTGACTCAACAAGCTGCTGAAAGCATTCTTTAGAAATGTTGGCCCATATTGATAGGAGAGCATCTTGCAGTTGATGGAGATTTGTGGGATGCACATCCAGGGCACGAAGCTCCCGTTCCACCACATCCCAAAGATGCTCTATTGGGTTGAGATCTGGAGACTGTGGGGCCATTTTAGTCCAGTGAACTCATTGTCATGTTCAAGAAAGCAGTTTGAAATGATTGGAGCTTTGTGACGGTGCATTATCCTGCTGGAAGTAGCCATCAGAGGATGGGGACATGGTGCTCATAAAGGGATGGACATGGGCAGAAACAATGCTCAGGTAGGCCGTGGCATTTAAACCATGCCCAATTGGCACTAAGGGGCCTAAAGTGTGCCAAGAAAACATCCCCCACACCATTACACCACCACCACCAGCCTGCACAGTGGTAACAAGGCATGATGGATCCATGTTCTCATTCTGTTTACGCCAAATTCTGACTCTACCATCTGAATGTCTCAACAGAAATCCAGACTCATCAGACCAGGCAACATTTTTCCAGTCTTCAACTGTCCAATTTTGGTGAGCTCAGTTCAGGAGATTGTCTTGACCAGGACCACACCCCTAAATGCATTGAAGCAACTGCCATGTGATTGGTTGATTAGATAATTGCATTAATGAGAAATTGAACCAGTGTTCCTAATAATCCTTTATGTGAGTGTATATCTATGACCGTAACAACAGGCTTCTGATTGATTTGAGTTTTTAATCGAGTTCTGAGTGATACTGTTTGAGTCCCTGTGAGTGTCCGTGGCTGTGTTTGCTCGTCTGATGGTGATAATCATACGCTCTACCCTCAGAAATGGCCCATTAGGTATGCTAATACATCCCAGTCTCTCTAATGGAGCTCATTTATCTCCTCTGGCCATTTCCAAACATGGCACAGCTTGAAAAAGGCCTGGTGCTTTCAGGAAAACTGCATCCGTCTGAATTCCCCGATCTCAGGTCACATGATGTAAGGTTGAAGACATGATTAGCTAAAATTAGTTAAAGGAATATTACAATGGTTTAAAGGTGCAGTGTGTAGTATTTGTGAGGATCTAGTGACAGAAATGCAATATAATACACATAACTGTGTTTTCAGTGGTGTATAAAGACCGTTATGTGTTTATTAACTGAGAATGAGCGTTTCTATCTACACACACCGCGGGTCCTTTACAGTGAAGCCGCCATTTTGTGCCGCCATGTTCCTACAGTGGCCCTAAAGGGACAAAGTTCTCTACAGAGCGCTAGCTACTCTCTGCTATCTCACACGGCCACATCTGTGTCCTGTGTATATTTTTATAAATATGATTCTCAATGTTATGAAAGATACAGAATAATTTGATATACCATTTTACTTTATGCAATATGTGTGTAAACATGGCCATGAATGCAATTCCCATTCTAGGCAATGTATCTATACGCTGTATCTAATTTGCATATGAATGTGTTTTGGGACAATATGTAATGTAAAAAGACGTGTAATAATATTTTCATAAGAATGCCTTATATTTCATAAGAATATCCTGACTTAAAACTGTGTATGTTGTTAGAGAAATGAGCTAAATAATGTGTATTCTGGGTCTCTGGAGGATGTTTCTGTCTGGTGCAGACTGGCGTTTATATCTAGATGTCACTTCCCAAACTTTGCGGTTCTCTTAGCAACAATAGTTTTTTTCAATGAATATTATATAGGCCTAGACTGTATAGCCTCGAAAGTGAACCAAGATCGTTGATTGTTGCTTTATCAGTTCATCGCAATCTCACAAAGCTCCATTATAAAAAAATAAGTTGTCAACAATAAATCTCTTACTTACATCGTGTCTTGACTTAAGGACTGCATGAACTCAGCACTGAATAGCCTAAAGTCTGTGATTGGCTGCAGAAACTCACTGTAAGTAGATGCATCTGACGCTCTCCAGAGCTCAGACACACATTTGCAAATCTGCTTTGCCAGTATTATTACAGTATGAACTGAGGGTGCTTCTGCTTGCGTTTGAGGTGCTTGTCCCGTCTGTGGGATTAGATGTGGGACATTAGTGGAGCAGAGGCAGAATCAGCCTTCAGGAGGAAATACAATTCACTCTATTGACCTGGACGCAAAAAAAGGAAGGGAAATGATGTCATATTGGCACACTTTACCCCTCTGGTGCTCTTGGTTTAGGGGTTGCATTGGTCGTCTTCCCGGTCAGAAGTGACCGGACACCTAAAAATTAAACCCCTCCACCCCAGTAAAACCAATGCAATTTATTTTTCTTCAATAATATTTTTTTCTATTGTCTTTTGTATTTTGAGATGATTTGATGGTACTTATTAATATTTATGCAATAATTATTGTCTATTTTTGCCATTGAAAAAAAAAACAGTATTTCAGGTTAAAATAATTTAATGTACTAATATTTTGTTTGTGTTCACAGTCCTAATGCCATAAAAGTCACCAAGTTTCATATCATTCTGAAGAGGCTGTGATTTTAAACAATAAAAAATGTGGTTCAGTGGTTCATAGTTGTGTGTGTGTGTGTGTGTGTGTGTGTGTTTAACCCTCTGGTGCTCTTTGTTTAGGGGTTGCATCAAGCCGTGAAACGTTCCAGAGCTGATACTGGGGGATATCACACGCCTCTCAGCCAATCAGATTCCAGATCTTGTTTAATATATGGATAATTTGAATGGCATTTTATGAATGGAAGCGTATTATTGAGCTCTTTTCCTCACAGCATGTCATGTCTATACTCAAAACTCTACACAGCAAAAACTCCAGTGTTATTTGAACTCATCAGACTCCACACTCAAGAGTGTTAAATGAACTTTAAAGCAGAGTTAAAGTTAATTAAGTGATTAATTGAGTGAGTGGTGATTTAGCATTCGTGATGAACACCTGATGATAACAAGCAGGACCACTGAAGGAAATCGAGTCACTGGTTTCAAATCACCATTATGGTGATCAGTGTTGGAGTTATAAAAGCCAGAGGAGCCAAGAGAAAATGTGATCAGGGGTTGGCGGTGTGTGATTGTTTTGACTTGAATCTCATTTAGAGTTCTCTGAGTTAGGTTTACTTTATTGATTACAGCATACTGGGGGATATCACACGCCCTTCAGCCAATCAGATTCCAGATCCAGAAACAACTGTTGTATATAGATAATGATTTATTGGTAATTATCGCCCCTGTCACTAATAACATTCGCTCAGCTGTGTGTGTATTAGTGTATGTCGTGTTTTTGTCACCTTTTCCCCGCTGCTTCATCCATCATTGTTGATGTTCTCCGTGAGATCCCATCGTCTCTGGCTTCAGCTGTGATGGAGATGATCTGATAGCCTCTCTCTCTCTCTCTCTCTCTCTCTCTCTCTCTCTCTCTCTCTCTCTCTCTCTCTCTCAGATGCCGCTCGTATGAGGACTGCTGTGGGACGCGCTGCTGTGTCCGAGCTCTGTCCATCCAGAGGCTCTGGTACTTCTGGTAAGACCCGCCTCTTTAACATCGCTCAAAAGCTTGTTCAGATTATTCAAACTAGCGTCCTGTGATTGGACGGCTGTATGCTCCTCTCGCTCTCATAGGCTGCTGCTGATGATGGGCGTGCTCTTCTGCTGTGGCGCTGGCTTCTTCATTCGCCGGAGGATGTATCCGTCTCCGCTCAGCGAGGATCCCGCCTTCAACGTGTCCTTCACCAGACAGCCGGTCAGCACGCCAGGTGAGGGTCAGCACACGACCCGAGAACTGGACGCTCCAGAAATGAGCCAGAAGTGTAAAGCATTGATCCGGCCCGGATCCGAAACACATGTGGAATCAACACGTGCCAGCCGAGGGACAGTGCCCGGTGGCATAAAGCACTTTAAGTTTGTCCCTCAAGTATGAACTTAAGTGGCGATTTCCCTTTACCTAAGAGAATAACTTAAGGGTGTTGCATTTCATCTCTTAAACGGTTCTCTTAGGTAAGGGGAACATTGAAGTGTTTCACGACAGCGATCCTGGATTCACGTTATAAAAGTCTTGTTGCCATAGATACGCAAAACACTAACACTAATGCTGCGTTCACACCAAACGTGAATAGAGCGTCAAATTCACGTCTAATTTGACGCTTGAACTTTGAATGCATTCGCGCGTCCAAAGCGAGATGGACATGCGTTTGAACAGAAATTGACGCGTGTCTTTTTGCGTTTTATAGTGGTTGTGCGGCCGCGAAATTAAAAAATACTACTGTTATTGTGTCACGAAAAGTAGTTCAGTCGTGAATGTAGTAGTTTAAAGCTGAAATCGGTGGTTTATTTGTAAAGATAGCGCCTATTTAAAGATGTTGTGAGATCCCGCCTGGAACAGCCTCACCTCGGCTAGTCCTCCTGACTTCTGCCGCTGGTAAACGAGAAATATTTAAATTCACAATCTATAGTTTCGGTTCTATTATATGAAACATATAAAGACATTAATGACTTGTTATATAACTATGTGAGTGTTTCTTCATCTCATTCAGAAATATACTGCAAGACTGTTCAGTGTCAGTGGTTGCGATGTGTGATGGTCAAATCGGTGTATTCTTTCATCGCTAAGATGGTTCAAAGGGTTTTCCCTATCCCTAAAAACTCTTCTTGGCACATAATGATCTTCAGCTGGTTCAGCCATGTCATCTTATTTTTGTCGGCGTTACTCTTAAGGTTACGATTTCCAAACCTTGAGTTATACTTAGGGAAATGACCGTTAAGGGGTTTTATGCAACACTTAACGCTTTTTAAGGGATTACTTAAGTGAAAAAACAGCATTTAAGGGGAATTCTAAGTGTTTATGACGTTTCACTTAAAGAAACCCTTAAGTACTTTTCTGCAACACCCTTAGGTTTAAGGGAAACATAAGGGCGAACTTAAGGGGAAATTACACTTAAGGTGCTTTATGCAACCGAGCATTGAGATCTGGGGCAACACCGCTCTCTGAGAACCTGCACGACAGGGGCATTTTAAAATGTTACACAACTTTAGTGTGCAGGGTTCCCACTTTTTTCCAGGACATTTTCAATTTTACTACGATGGGAATAAAGACAAGGATCAGGCCAAATACAGCTCTCTAACTGTGCGCTCACACCAGACACTATTGTTTTAAAATACGGTGAATAAGCTCAATGTGCCAGCTTTAGCTAGCCTGTAGTCTCAATTGGGTGAATTCAGGGGGATTGGGGCACTTTTCTCCAAGTCCAAGTTGTTCTCCACTGGTCCTTCATGACCCTGTGGCCGGTTCTCCACTGGTCCTTCATGACCCTGTGGCCGGTTCTCCACTGGTTCTTCATGACCCTGTGGCCAGTTCTCCACTGGTCCTCCATGACCCTGTGGCCGGTTCTCCACTGGTCCTCTATGACCCTGTGGCCGGTTCTCCACTGGTCCTCCATGACCCTGTGGCCGGTTCTCCACTGGTCCTCCATGACCCTGTGGCCAGTTCTCCACTGGTCCTCCATGACCCTGTGGCCGGTTCTCCACTGGTCCTCCATGACCCTGTGGCCGGTTCTCCACTGGTCCTTCATGACCCTGTGGCCGGTTCTCCACTGGTCCTCCATGACCCTGTGGCCGGTTCTCCACTGGTCCTTCATGACCCTGTGGCCGGTTCTCCACTGGTCCTTCATGACCCTGTGGCCGGTTCTCCACTGGTTCTTCATGACCCTGTGGCCGGTTCTCCACTGGTTCTTCATGACCCTGTGGCCAGTTCTCCACTGGTCCTCCATGACCCTGTGGCCGGTTCTCCACTGGTCCTCCATGACCCTGTGGCCGGTTCTCCACTGGTCCTTCATGACCCTGTGGCCGGTTCTCCACTGGTCCTTCATGACCCTGTGGCCGGTTCTCCACTGGTCCTTCATGACCCTGTGGCCGGTTCTCCACTGGTTCTTCATGACCCTGTGGCCAGTTCTCCACTGGTCCTCCATGACCCTGTGGCCGGTTCTCCACTGGTCCTCCATGACCCTGTGGCCGATTCTCCACTGGTCCTTCATGACCCTGTGGCCGGTTCTCCACTGGTCCTTCATGACCCTGTGGCCGGTTCTCCACTGGTTCTTCATGACCCTGTGGCCAGTTCTCCACTGGTCCTCCATGACCCTGTGGCCGGTTCTCCACTGGTCCTCTATGACCCTGTGGCCGGTTCTCCACTGGTCCTCCATGACCCTGTGGCCGGTTCTCCACTGGTCCTCCATGACCCTGTGGCCAGTTCTCCACTGGTCCTCCATGACCCTGTGGCCGGTTCTCCACTGGTCCTCCATGACCCTGTGGCCGGTTCTCCACTGGTCCTTCATGACCCTGTGGCCGGTTCTCCACTGGTCCTCCATGACCCTGTGGCCGGTTCTCCACTGGTTCTCCATGACCCTGTGGCCGGTTCTCCACTGGTCCTCCATGACCCTGTGGCCGGTTCTCCACTGGTCCTCCATGACCCTGTGGCCGGTTCTCCACTGGTCCTTCCATGACCCTGTGGCCGGTTCTCCACTGGTCCTTCATGACCCTGTGGCCGGTTCTCCACTGGTCCTCCATGACCCTGTGGCCGGTTCTCCACTGGTCCTTCATGACCCTGTGGCCGGTTCTCCACTGGTCCTTCCATGACCCTGTGGCCGGTTCTCCACTGGTCCTTCATGACCCTGTGGCCGGTTCTCCACTGGTCCTCCATGACCCTGTGGCCGGTTCTCCACTGGTCCTCCATGACCCTGTGGCCGGTTCTCCACTGGTCCTCCATGACCCTGTGGCCGGTTCTCCACTGTTTTGGAGATGTTCTGACCCAGTCCTCTAGTCGTCACAATCTGGCCCTTGTCAAACTCACTCAAATCCTTACACTTGCCCATTTTTCCTGCTTCTAACACATCAACTCTGAGGACAACATGTTCACTTGCTGCCTAATATTTACTCCCTTATATCAGCATCGGCCCCCAGAAGCTCCGGCTCTAGTGCTGTGTGTGTGTGTGTGTGTGTGTGTGTGTGTCCGGACGCTCCCTCGCTGGGTTTGGTCCAGAGCCGGAGTGATGTTGTATTCGGGAGCTATGACAGGACAAATCTCTTCCTTATTGATTATGATTATGATGTTGCTGCTACAAAATATGTCCCTCATCTCACAATTTGGCCTTTTTTCTGAGCCAGACACGGTTTGGAAGCTCTGAATCCTCCCTCTGTTATTACCCGTCGGCTGGCACTTCACACACACTTGATTTATTTCCCCGTCTCTGTGCCAAAGCTGCAGAAACTGCAGATGAGCCGATCCGCTGCCAACATACGCCACACACGAGGAAGCGATCGGCCCGCTGGTGTTCGGCCTGCTCATGTTCGCCTCGAGCACAGGCTTTATCTGGCAGCAAAGCAAGAATATGGATGATCTGTAGAGTGATTTCCTCTTCCTGTGCTCTGCGTGATGTGCTGGAGCGGAAGATCGTCTCTGACGCCGAATAACAATCATCTTATATCTTACAATTCTGACTTTATTTCCCACACTTAAAACATATAAACTCATAATTGTGGGTTTTCCTCACAATTCAGATTTTTTTTCTTGCAAATCTGACTTTTTTTGACAATTTTGAGTTTATACTAACAATTTTGAGTTTATAACTAACAATTTTGAGTTTATAACTAACAATTTTGAGTTTATACTAACAATTTTGAGTTTATACTAACAATTTTGAGTTTATAACTAACAATTTTGAGTTTATATATCACAATTTTGAGTTTATATATCACAATTTTGAGTTTATAATTAACAATTTTGAGTTTAACTAACAATTCTGAGTTTATATCTAACAATTTTGAGTTTATATCTCACAATTTTGAGTTTATAACTAACAGTTTTGAGTTTAACTAACAATTTTGAGTTTATAACTAACAATTTTGAGTTTAACTAACAATTTTGAGTTTATATTGAAATTGAAAAGTATAAACTCGTAATTGTATGTTTCAGATTTGTTTGTCTCTTTGCTCTTCTTTCCACGTTCTGTGCGTTTTTCCAAATCTTGCATTTGGAGTTTCATGTAAATTAGGGCGAGCTTAAGCTTCACCATTGGTCCACTAGTTCTAAATTGACAGCTCCTCCTCCAGCCAATCAATGGAAGAGGAGTGACATCACTCCAATGATCACTCGTACAGGGGAAGATCAGCGGTTAATGTCAAGCTTTACAAGCTGAAAACAGACAAATCATTCAATTCCTCTGTGTTGAGATGCATGATTTGGATGGATTTTGATGTTTTGTTGTCAGTTCAGTGTAAATGGAGCTAAAGAAGTCTTTTAGTCTCTTGAATCCCTGCATGAATACTTTAATATTGTGCACAAAATATGCAGTAGTTGCACATTTAAACATTTATATGCAGTGTTGCACTTATTAGACTTATATTATAATGTTTCACATTCATTTTAACTCTGGAGTTGACCAGAATGCACATAATACATCTGACATCAGTTTTCATAAACACACTTGATTCTAGACTGAGAGTAAAACAGTGTTCATAGTTTCATGCTAAACCGCTGAACCGCATCATGAAAATAGGACTTTTATAAGTTTGTATCTGTTCTGAGTCGTTATATTCATTACTCGAGTGGAAAATTCAATTGATAATCTGAATAAGGAAAGATGCAACTCTTTGGGTTTTATTTCCAAGGACGAATGAACATGAGAAGCATTCTCTCGTTTATCTTCCAGGACGCAGTGAAGTAGAGAAACTGAATGAAATGGGTCACTTGAGCTCCCTTTTAAGCAACAAAGCCTACCTCGCATCAATAAGAGCCCGAGTCTTTGTTAGACGTCTCGTTTCCTGCAGTAAATATGAGTGATATCTTATAATTGTAAACATGTTATATAGCTCTAAAAATAGGTATTACATAAAACAGCATAATTATACATCAGCTCTTTAACTCTAGACAGGACTGAGTTCTGACGTTTGCCCTCCTCTGCGTTCCCTTCAGCTCTTTAATATCAGACGCCGCTGTCAACAATATTCACTTTACAGGTCAGGTAAATATAAATGGCCAGGACACATTTCTCAATACTTAAGTCAGTTTCTCAACTCTTCACACAGTTCTCATAACCGACTGTCAGCTCGGCACAGAAGCTCATTTCACATCCATACACTATAAAACATTTGCTCCTTAAAGCACAATCGACCTGGATTTTCAAGTAATTTCAGCTTAAATCACATTAAACTGACTTAAAAACATAAGTTGAATCTTGTATTACATAAAAAAGTTGAAAATTGTTAAAGTGATGTCAAAACATGTCTCAACTTATTGATCATATCATTTTTACAGCGTTACATTACAGTACAAAATTATTCCTAGGTTTCTCCTTTTGTGTAGATGATGGAACTGAAACACTTGCATTGTAAAATGTAATTAATCGACTTAACTTAGAAAAACTGAGGAAACCTGTTGGCTTAAAATGTTCAGGTAAATTAGCTCATCATTTTTTCAACTAGTTTTATTACAAAGGTAACAAGAGGTTACTATGAAAACACGAGTATTGGTAACTCAATTTCACAAGATAAGTACTTAGAAAACCTTAGTTTTGGTGACTCAATTTCGCAAGTTAAGTACTTAGAAAACATGAGTATTGGTAACTCAATTGCACAAGTTAAGTACTTAGGAAACCTTAGTATTGGTAACTCAATTTCACAAGTTAAGTACTTAGAAAACACAAGTATTGGTAACTCAATTTTGCAAGTTAAGTACTAAGAAAACCCTAATATTGGTAACTCAATTTTGCAAGTTAAGTACTTAGAAAACACAAGTATTGGTAACTCAATTTTGCAAGTTAAGTACTAAGAAAACCCTAATATTGGTAACTCAATTTTGCAAGTTAAGTACTTAGAAAACACAAGTATTGGTAACTCAATTTTGCAAGTTAAGTACTTAGAAAACATGAGTATTGGTAATTCAATTTTGCAAGTTAAGTACTTAGAAAACCTTAGTATTTGTAACTTAATTTTGCAAGTTAAGTACTTAGAAAACATGAGTATTGGTAACTCAATTTGGAAAGTTAAGTACTTAGAAAACACGAGCATTGGTAACTCAATTTTGCAAGTTAAGTACTTAGAAAACATGAGTATTGGTAACTCAATTTGGAAAGTTAAGTACTTAGAAAACACGAGCATTGGTAACTCAATTTTGCAAGTTAAGTACTTAGAAAACATGAGTATTGGTAACTCAATTTTGCAAGTTAAGTACTTAGAAAACATGAGTATTGGTAACTCAATTTTGCAAACTAAGTACTTAGAAAACATGAGTATTGGTAACTCAATTTGGCAAGTTAAGTACTTAGAAAACATGAGTATTGGTAACTCAATTTTGCAAACTAAGTACTTAGAAAACATGAGTATTGGTAACTCAATTTGGCAAGTTAAGTACTTAGAAAACATGAGTATTGGTAACTCAATTTTGCAAGTTAAGTACTTAGAAAACATGAGTATTGGTAACTCAATTTGGCAAGTTAAGTACTTAGAAAACCTTAGTAATGGTAACTCAATTTTGCAAGTTAAGTACTTAGAAAACATGAGTATTTGTAACTCAATTTTGCAAGTTAAGTACTTAGAAAACACAAGTATTGGTAACTCAATTTTGCAAGTTAAGTACTTAGAAATTACTTTTATTACAAAAGTACAAAAATGATGAGCTAACTTGAACATTTTAAGCCGATGTGTTTTCCTAAGTTAAGTCCACTAATTACATTTGACATGTGTTGGTGTTCAGCTACATCTAATTGTGTTGATAGTGTTTCATTTCTAGATTAAGAATATATTGATATTGCTGTAGAAATGTAGCAAATGATACATTTGTGTATTATGGTTTTGAACAGTGTGCACATTGGCCTGTTTTGAGTTTTGATGTCTCTTATATCAGTGTGATGGCAGCTCTAGATCAGATACAGTCTTCCACCATTCCAGTAACAGATGTTGACATTTTATAGCGCTAGTAAACCCTGACATGAATTAATCTCGTGTTTCTCCAACAGTCTCTCAGCAACCGGGTATTCAAGGCTACGTTGAGCCTTGTGGCACCATGACGACGACCCTTGCCCCCGCCTACCCCGGTCAGACCCCCCCAGCCCATGTGATCGGCTCCTTCCCTCCACCTCCGTCCTACTGTAACCACCCTCCGCCCTCATATGAGCAGGTCTTCAGCAGCGGAGAGAAGAAGAACCACACCGACCCGGCTTCGCAGTGAGCAAACGCTCCACAAACGCCTCTTTCTATTGGCTCGGCTCTTTCTTGCCCGTCCCCGGTTGATAGGAGGGGCAATAAAGAGAACGCGTCCTGATGGGATGTGGACTTCAAGCGGAAGAAGAAATGGACAGAGCTTTGAATGAGAAGACACTGAGAGCTTCGGCTCTCTTTCTTTGAGAAGTGTGTATTCTCTTCCCCAGCACGTACGAGATGGTCATAATGATCTGAGGTGGAAGCGACCCTTGACTTTTAGGAGAACAGGTGCTCCCTAACCCTAACTCAACATCGATCTCAAGAACCCAGAAGCAGGGAGTACGCATTACGTTCTGTATCTGTTGCTTAAAGGGTTCAATGCCTCGAGAAACTCGTTCAGGGTGGAGATTTGAAATAGATGATGAACTCGGATGGAGTGAGTCTATTGAAGCATGAGCGAAAGGGAAATGTTTCTGAGGATGGGCTGGGAAATCACAAAGCCTCAGGAGCGAGTTCACTGGCTCTCTGTGAGTTACTCCTCAGACTTTTACGCATTATTATCACTGAAATATGTGCAGATGAGCCATAAGGCTTGACCCCCAATGAGAAATATAGCGGACGTTTATCGTGTTATTTGGAGGGAGTACACTACAGCAAATCCTTTAGCCTCTTCATTAGCATGCCAAGGGGTCAGATGTGAAGCAATGACACGTTTATTCACAGTGACTTACAAGAGAAGAACAAAAGCCATTTTTAGAGCCAACGATATTTGTAATATACAAAGCCAGATTTATTTGACAAGACATCACTGGTCAACCTCGATTTATTTTACTCTAAGAATCCAGACGAGTGAATCTGTTGAAAGAAACATTTAAACCCTACAATTAAATTAAACACAAGGAATTATCTGTTTTTAGGACCATCAAGGAACTTTGTTGTTGTTAATGAAAATTAAGCAGATTAACCCTCTGGAGATGTTCGGTCATTTCTGACCCAACAAATGTACATTTGGGTTTTGTTTTTTCGAAAACAGGCTCATTCTCCGTGTCCTCTAAGAGTTGAACAGTTGAGTTTGAGCGTTTTCATTCAGCCGATCTCCGGGTCTGCACTTTTAGCATAGCTTAGCATAGATCATTGAATCTGATTAGACCGTTAGCATCTCGCTCAAATGACCAAAGAGTGTCCATATTTCTCCTGTTTAAAACTCGACTCTTCTGTCGTTCCATCGTGTACTAAGACCGACGGAAAATGAGAAGTTGTGATTTTCTATTTGGTCTTAGTACACGATGGAACTACAGAAGAGTCGAGTTTTAAACAGGAGAAATAAGGAAACTCATTTGAGCGAGATGCTAACGGTCTAATCAGATTCAATGATCTATGCTAAGCTATGCTAAAAGTGCTACTGTGTTAATTTCGTTGACAAATAATTTTCAGCATAATTTTCGTCAACAAGCTTTTTTCACTGACGATAACTTAATAAAAACTAGTGTTGGATGACAAAAACTATGACGAAAATCTACTGTCATTTTGGTCAACAAATAAAAATGAGAGGAGAATGTTACTGAGGGTGGAGTCTCTGTGTATTTCCAGCTGGTTTATAATTAAAAGTCACGCATTATTTATTCGTTTTTGCTTACACAATAAACTGTAATTAGTTTAATTCCAATTTAATTCATAGTCAGAAGGAAAGACCAGTATTTGACACATATTCAATAAAGAATCAGGGTTATAATAGTTCACTAAAACCATTAAAAAAAATGTTGACTGAAATGAAATAAAAAACACTTATTTGAAGCTTTAGCTTAACCTGATATGGCCTACTAACTAAAACAGAAATACACAGTTATAAAAACTATATAGATATTTTTAAAAAACAAACAAAAAAGTGAATTGAGCTCTTTCGTGTATTTTTAATGTCAAAAACAAAATGCACTGCAAAAAATGCTTTTCTTACTGAGTATTTTTGTCTTGTTTTTAGTCAAAATATCTAAAAAATCTTACATTAAGAAATATTTACTAGACAAGCAAACGTTTTTGTCTTATTTTGGGGGAAAATAACTCAAAATTAAGGTTAAACTCAAAATTAAAACAGTTTTTGCTTAAAATAAGCAGAATAATCTGCCAATGGGGTAAGCTAAATAATCTTAATTCAAACAGAAAACAAGATTATTTTTTTTACCCCATTGGCAGATTATTCTGCTTATTTTAAGCAAAAACTTCCTTAATTTTGAGTTATTTTCCCCCAAAACAAGACAAAAACTTTTGCTTGTCTAGTAAATGCTTCTTACTGTAAGATTTTTTATATATTTGGACTAAAAACAAGACAAAAATACTAAGTAAGAAAAGCATTTTTTGCAGTGTGATGTCAAAATGTCAGTTCGAGTGACAGTCGTTATGTGACGCTTAAATGCTTAATGTATTACAATTGAACTAAACTCATTAGAGACTCAACTCAAAACAATTCAGGCGACTAAAATATGACTAAAACTAAATGGCATTTTAGTCAAAAGACTAGGACTAAAACTAAATAAAAATTTGCTGTCAAAATGAGCCCTGGCGCCAGAGCCGGAGATCGGCTGAATGGATTGGGAAACGTTTAACTCTAGGGCAGTCGGTTTTCAGAAATAGTGGCGTGTTCCTTTAAGAATTGTTAACCACCGGAATGGAGCGAAACTTGGTAAAGCTGTGTGAACATATGAAACATCATGGACATGATTTGAAAAGGTTAAACTGTCCTGAAAAACAATGAGCGCATTGGAAACGAATGTGACGCAAATTCATCCAGTGGAAGCGTTTGGTACTGCACCCAAACAAACTCTCACTGAAAGCTCATTTTTGGAGATATCAACCGCAAATTTGGAACACAATTAGATTTATTCATTTATTAATGTTTTTTAAAACCTTTTGATCATTTTGACAGTGACATGAGCAGCACCACAGGGTTAATAATAATTTGGGGAAATGTCGTAAATTATAAAAAAAAAAATTAAATGTAAAATAAAGACTGAGACACAGATGTAATGTTTCTCTAGTGGTCAGGACTCTATAGTTCATTTCTGATGTGAGGAGAGCAAAATAAAGTCAACTGAGACTATTACACCCTAAAAAGACTAAAACTGATTTCAGAAAATGATTCCTTCACTTTGAGCTGAGCATGATCTGCTGAAGTGTTAATTGCTAATGTGACCTTTGACCCCACAGACTGAACTAAATGAAGCATTGGTTGAGCTAAACATGTGTTATCTGATTGTGTTGTTAAATCTAACAGCTGATTGGCTCATTACATTATCAAGATGAATCTGTTCAGTTCATATTATCACCGTTTTATAAACTGATGAAATGTTGGTTTGACTGTACATCAAAATGGAAGGCGACTTCCAGAAATGAAATGTCAATGGTCCGGCTGTCTTTATCTGATTGTGGTTAATATTAATTCATGATGTGATTTATTTGGGGAATATGTGGAACTGACTGTAAAGTGGCTTTCTGGATTCTCCTGATGGAGATTCTGAACGCCGGCTGGATTATATTCTTGATGTTGTGACTGTACCTTTGGGATCAGGAATGCAAATATTACTAATACCAGAATGACCAGCGATTGGTCCTTTGACCTGGACATTTCAGTGCATTATTAGCCATTTCCTCCCGAACAGGTCCGGATGTGTTTTGAAAGTCTTGTTTTTTGTAGTCGTGGTTTCATTGTTAATGGTTTATTTTTCATCTGCTTGACGTTTATCTATGCAAAGGAGGGGTGTTTAACTGGTGTTCTGTTGTAATCTCATGAGTGTGTGTGTGTGTGTGTGTGTGTGATGGTGTGTGGAGCATCTGCCTCACTGTGTCTTTAGTAATTGCACTGTTACCTACACACCAGCACCGTGTCCCAGTTTAACCCTTTCACTGTCACATCAGATCGGCTATAATAAAGTTCCCCTCTCTTTGAGACGTTTGCTATACCCTTTCACACATGCTTTCGTTGCTTATTTTAGGCTCTCTTTACTCTCATAGTCATGGCATTTTACTGGAACTAACGCCATAATCATCAGATCATCAAATGAACTCAACTAGATCTGCTCGAGCCGGTTCTGGAGGTTATGCTGAAGGTTAAGAAATGTTGAATTGCAATCACAATATGCTAATATACTCACAAAAGGGAAATCATTTCATGAGAAAATGACCACGACTGTTGAGCTGCTTCACTGCAAAAAATGCTTTTCTTAGTATTTTTGTCTTGTTTTCAGTCCAAATATCTAAAAAATCTTCCATTAAGAAGCATTTACTAGACAAGCAAAAGTTTTTGTCTTGTTTTGGGGGAAAATAACTCAGAATTAAGGTTAAACTCAAAATTAAAACAAAGTTTTTGCTTAAAATAAGCAAAAAAATCTACCAATGGGGTAAGCAAAATAATCTTAATTCAAACAGAAAACAAGATTATTTTGCTCACCCCACTGGCAGATTATTCTGCTTATTTTAAGCAAAAACTTCCTTAATTTTGAGTTATTTTCCCCCAAAATAAGACAAAAACTTTTGCTTGTCTAGTAAATGCTTCTTAATGTAAGATTTTTTAGATATTTGGACTGAAAACAAGACAAAAATACTAAGTAAGAAAAGCATTTTTTGCAGTAGTAAACGTTCAGCGTTCGTCTTCACAATGTTAACTTTCCATCAAATCTTAAAGGGACAGTTCACCCAAAAAATCATCATTTAGTCACGCTGTAGTTCCAAACCTGTGTGAATGTCTTCTGCTGAACACAGAGGAAGATATTTGGAAGAATTGACTACCATAGTGAAAAAAAAAAAATACTCAATGGCTGCCGAGATCTGCTTAATTACAAACATTCTTCTAAATATCTTCCTCTGTGTTCAGCAGAACAAACACATTCATACAGGGACTCGAGAAAACCACAGATTCTTCATTTTTAGGTGAACTATCTCTTTAATTTTCATCTATGATTAGTTTGGTTCAAGTTTTAGAACTGAGATTTTTTTTTATTTTTTACATCAACTCCAAGGCTTCTGATGAAGTGGGCGGAGCCTGTTGAACTCTGTTAGCCACACCCACACTTTTCATTGGCTCGTATCTGCCAAACAAATCAGGGTTTTGTCTCAGGAGCAAATACTGGATGCTAGGACTGGGATGTGTTGTACATTATAAATGGTTTTATAGATATGCATGTACTAGACGGCACTAGAATAAGGGTCATTCGGTGTCAAACCAACCAAATTTCAGAACCTTCCCCGGCTCAAATTGTTCATATTTCTTCAGTAGAAAGACAAACATAAATGCTGATGAAGCCAGAATAGTAAATGTCTCTGTTGTGTAGAGGAGGCTCAGAATGACTCTGGAGCCCAATCACAGGGGTGTAAACATGACTTTTCTAATACATTTCTAGTTTCAACATTATTTGTTCTTCAGATATTCCTCTTTAAATATAAACAGTATCAGCTGTGTGACCCACATTTGACCCCTGAACTTGACCATTTTACTCCTGGAGCCACTTTGAGATCCTCATATCTCTGGGAATGAAACATCGAGAGCCTTTAAAATGGAGAAACCAAAATAAATGTTGGTTGTGAATCAGAATCTAGAAGGATATTCAGATATCTTTAATACTTCTGGAGTTACAGGTGTTCAAACTTGAGTCAGAGACACAGCAGAAGTGCTTATCCCCCATGTTTGAGCGCTCACTGTTGGCATATAATGACACACAGATTGATAAAGTCAACAGATTTCACTAATAGATCTACCAATCTCTGTGTGAGAATAAAATAATAATGCTGCCATCTTTCTAAAGTCATGTTTACACCCCTGTGATTGGGCTCCAGAGTCATTCTGAGCCTCCTCTACACATCAGAGACATTTACTATTCTGGCTTTATCACTGTTAATGTGTGTCTTTCTACTGAGAAAATATGAACAAAATCAGAAATCTGAGCCTGGACCTCAGGTTGAGTTGACATGGAATGACTCATAAGTTAATTTACATTATATATAGTAGCTCACAGACATCTATAGAGGCTTGTTTCTGCCAAGGAATAAAAAAAGAAGGTAAGTGTGAAAAAAACACCAGATTTGTCGGCATTACCTTCATTTTCAGTGGCGGAACAAGCCGTCTTTGTGTGCCTGAATAATGGGTCTGAATGGCTATTAACCCTTCAAACAATCATCCGTGACGCACTGAACTGAGCTCTCGGCGGGCATCTCTGCGCCCACTCGACTCAAACCCTGACGGGAACGTGGGCGCAATTACATTTACACAGTCTGTGACCCTGGATTACATTATTGGAGGCTTGTTTCAGAGTCACGCCAGCTCGCAATTACCGTAATTATGAGATTCCAACTTGTAAAAAGCATTCAACTTTTCAACTCCTAACCTGGGGATTATTCCAGATGTTCTGAAGAGACTCGATGGCTTTATATGATGAGGGAAAGTCTGAGGGGTTTGAGGACATTAGGGCGAGGAGATGACCACAGGACTGAACTGGCCCTTTAAGAGACGGAACGACTGTTGATTTATTAATACAAAATATGACAAATTCTGCATTATAGTCAACCATTTTAATGAATGGATTCTGCGCTTCCGTCCACATTTTCTGCATCACATGAATCATTACACCCTAATTTAATAACATAATATTGAATTTAAGACTTTCTGCTTCAATGTAAGACATTTTTAAAGGGATAGTTCACCCAAAAATGAAATTTTGATGTGTATCTGCTTCCCCCAGGGCATCAGAGATGTAGGTGTGTGTGTTTCTCCAGTAGAACACAAATGAAGATGTGTAACAGTGTGATAGTCGTATAATGATGTCAATGGGGATATTTTAGAGTATGAGAGCAATGAGAGTAAAAACACACAGACATACGAATCCTCATTAAACCTGCGGCTCGTGGGACACACACTGATGTCTGAAGACACGAAACCATCGGTTTCTGCGAGAAACCCAACAATATTTGTTATTTTTTTACCTCTTATCAGACGAATGTCATCTAGTATTCCCAGCGCCATAACTTCCGGCGAATAAGGTCAAAATACTGGCGCGATCATAGATATATATACGTAGATGCCTCATTCGACTGATCCGCGCAGGCACTAATGAGGAATCTATGTATATATCTATGATCGCGCCGGTGTTTTGACCTTATTCGCCGGAAGTGATGGCGCGGCTGATGCAGAGCCATAGAAAAAAATCAAATACATTTTTAAATATGGATATTTTTCTTACACAAACGCATCAATTCGCTTCAGAAGGCCTTTATTTAACACCCCAGAGCCGCGTGGAGCAGTTATATGACGCACAGATGCACTTTTATAGCAACTATTACTGCTATTATAATGCTTGGATTAGCCTGAACATTTTTAATATAACTCAGATTGTATTCGTCTGAAAGAAGAATGTCACACACACCTCGGATGGCTTGAGGGAGAGTAAATCATAAGGTGATTTTCATTTTTGGGTGAACTATCCCTTTAAGGCCTTAAATTGTGGAAGGTCAAATTAAGACTGGCGGAAACCCTGCTCTGTAACGGTAAAGGTTTAATTCCAGATGTGAGTGACCCCAAAACGTGACCCATCTCAGATCAGGACGGTTTCTACCCGTGATATCGAGCCCTTACAGATCTTACAGACATTTCGACGGGTTCAGAAAAAGCCTGATTTATTGTGACATTCATAACAGGTTTTGCCTGAGGAAATGATATTTACATTCTTTCAGGTATAATGGATTCTCTCTGGCGATGGGAACGAAACATTGACGTGTGCATCCTCACAACACGGGACACGTTTACCTGAAGGCACAACAACACACGTGTTTCCATCCTCATGCAAAGACAAAACCACACGGACGCTTCTCACAGGGGACGGACGATAACCAACATGCACATGTACTGTAGATATAAACTAAAACTAGCTTCAAATATAATCCCAAAAACAGCAACTGATGAAGACTACAAGCCACGGAGACGGAACTCAAGGCGCGGTGTGAAGGGTGTTTAAAGGGTCCATCCAGGGCCATGTGCGGTTACTGTTACTGTACCATCACATGTGCGCTACAGGAGTAAGAGAGTCAATGAATCCAGACGCACGGGTCAAAGTTCAAAAGCAGGGAAGCTGGAACCCTCGGGCTGGACGACATCTGAGAGAAAATGGACGGCTCCGGCCATTCCTACAGACGAGACAAAACAACCTGATTATGTGCGATATTCATAATATCATAAGACAGATTTCAGTCATGTGAAAATGCACAATCCAAATGATCTGGACTACAGACCTATGTGAAGGGACAGCACTTCAAATGAAAGTATGAAAAAGTTATGGAAATCCAATGTACTGTACTAAATAGTTTATATAAAATCTATCCACCTGTTTCCGGCGGGCGCTACTGTAAAAAAGAACGTGAGTACGTGACGTAGTTCCACATAAATTTCATGTTAAACATAAATATATAGCCTAATGATACATAGGCCTGTCACGATAACTACTTTTTGTTTCGCGATATATAGTCCCAGAAATAATTGCGATAAACTATATTATTGTAATTTTAAGACTATTTTATGCCACTGAATATATAATCCTAATATAACAGCATCATAATGCAGACCAACTCACTCTTTACACATTCTTTAGAGCATGGAAATTAAGGGTAAATATATACAGGTGCTGGTCATTTAATTCATAGAATATCATCAAAAAGTTGATTTATTTCACTAATTCCATTCAAAAAGTGAAACTTGTATATTATATCCATTCATTACACACAGACTGATATATTTCAAATGCTTATTTCTTTTAATTTTGATGATTATAACAGACAACTGAGGAAAATCCCAAATTCAGTGTCTCAGAAAATGAGAATATTGTGAAAAGGTTGAATATTGAAGACACTCTAATCAGCTGATGAACTCAAAACACCTGCAAAGGCCTTTAAATGGTCTCTCAGTCTAGTTCGGTAGGCCACACAATCATGAGGAAAACTGCTGACCTGACAGCTGACCAAAAGACGACCTTTGACCCCTTGCACAAGGAGGGCAAGACACACAAGGTCATTGCAGAAGAGGCTGGCTGTTCTCAGAGCTCTGTGTCCAAGCACATTAATAGAGAGGCGAAGGGAAGGAAAAGATGTGCTAGAAAAAAAGTGTACAAGCAATAGGGATAACCGCACCCTGGAGAGGATTGAGAAACAAAACCCATGTGGAGGAGATTCACAAAGAGTGGACTGGAGCTGGAGTCAGTGCTTCAAGAACCACTACACACAGACGTATGCAAGACATGGGTTTCAGCTGTCGCACTCTTGACCAACAGACAGCGTCAGAAGCGTCTCACCTGGGCTAAAGTCAGACAGGACTGGACTGAGTGGCCAGAGTTATGATCTCTGATGAAGTCAATCAGGGTCCCAGAGTCTGGAGGAAGAGAGGAGAGACACACAATCCACACTGCTGGAGCTCCAGTGTAAAGTTTCCACAGTCAGTGATGGTTTGGGGTGCCATGTCATGCGCTGGTGTTGGTCAGCTGTGTTTTCTGAGGTCAGAGGTCAACGCAGCCGTATACCAGGAAGTTTTAGAGCACTTCATGCTTCCTGCTGCTGACCAACTTTATGGAGATGCAAGATTTCTAAAAATCCTTTCTTTGTATTGGTCTTAAGTAATATTCTAATTTTCTGAGATACTGAATTTGGGATTTTCCTTAGTTGTCAGTTATAATCATCAAAATTAAAAGAAATAAACATTTGAAATATATCAGTCTGTGTGTAATGAATGGATATAATATACAAGTTTCACTTTTTGAATGGAATTAGTTAAATAAATCAACTTTTTGATGATATTCTAATTATATGACCAGCACCTGTATTATCCTAAATAAAAAAAATAAAAAAAAAGAATCAATAGTAAATAAACAGTCAAACAGGAGGTAATTCGGCTGGGGATTTTTACACGGGTGGTGGGAGAAAAACTCTGATATTCTGGATTAAGACGACAATAAAATCACTGACCCTGTAAATGATGAAAACACCTTATGACAGCAGGAGAAAAAACTACCGTCCGAATAGGGCTTACGAACCCCGACTGGCCGGCCATCGGCCCCTTTCTCTATCAGACTTAATAATAATAATAATAACGCCACTAAATGAGACGAAATGAAGAGACATTTTAGCATCGTTTTTATTTTGTGAACCACATTGTCTCGTTTTTATTCGTCAACAATATTGCATTATACATTTAATTATAGTCATTGTCATATGACCAGCATTTACGTTGCATCTCGTCTCGTTTTCGTCACGTGATAAAGGTTCGTTGACGACGATATCAAGTCATACTTTTCGTTGACGAAAGCCACACTACTGTTGTTTCACCCTTTTGAATGTTCGTCGAGGTTGTGTTCCCAAATCTGGATAGCTTGACTGACTGTCCACCTATTTTTATGCGCATTTTGGGATATCGCATCAAAAAATGCTGAATGGAAGATGCGCATGAATTCTGTAAATGCGCATAAAAGAATCCGATTTTATATCCGATACGAAAACGTGCACATAAACTGCGATGGAAATGCATAAAGTCCCGCTTGTTTACTTCGAACCGGAAGACGCTCCCACTTTTGACGCAAGACTTCATGGGGCGTAGGAAACTTGTGGATATTTTACAAAAAAAAAGAAAATTACTCTGAAATTACAATCAAATTAAATCCATATGTCTAACCGAGTTGTGTCCCAAATTTGAAGTTAATATCACAAAAATTGAAGATATTGTTTAGGCGCTGTCCCAAAAAGCTTTTCCAGTGAATAGTTTCTGATGCGCTATCCTGTAACAAATCAATACATGTCTGTCCAAATATCACGTCTATCACCAAATATGGAACCTTGAGACTCTTTCTGATGACACGTGTGTCAAGATTAGACAAGGTTTTGACTGTAAAGAAGTTCAAATAAATGTTGTAATATGAAACCCGACACCGCCCACTAGGGGAGGAGCACATTAGAGGAATTTAAAGTACCGTTTCCAGGGTAACGCAGCGTCCAATTTCAAAACAGTTTCACAGGATGAATTTTGAGTTCGTAAGCTTTCAAATGAGACCTAAACAGTTAAAGGTTGAACTCATCATGAGAGTGAAGTCTTATCTCCTGTATTGTGCCGTATATCGAGTGAATCGCTTCTCAAACAAGAACAAATGTAGGCGGGGCTTGATGTCTGTGGGGAATTGATTGGATGGTTGTGGTTTGCTATTGGCTGATCTCATGTGAGTGACAGGTGGCCCCGCCCTCGTCATCAGAGAACAGATGAAGTTATTCTGACTCAAGATTATTAACACAATCATGATAAATCATTTACAATAAACAAAAAAACTATAATTGTCCATTTTGATTTCATGGTGACTTTAATTGAATTAGACTAGAATTATAAATGTTTCTCATTAATATGCAACGATCCTCCTCTCTCTCTCTCTCTCTCTCTCTGTCTCTCTCTCTCTCTCTGTCTCTCTCTCTCTGAGGCTGAGCTGGACCGTGTCAGTGTTCTGAGACGAGTTTGACCGGCAAATACTGAGAAACGACAGGACGCTCCGATCGACCAATCAGAGTGCGACTTTTAATGAGGCTTGGAGAGCAGGAAGTGGGTTGCCATGGCAACAGCAAGGTAAAGCCATAGATAGATGACTATAGATTGTGAGTATGGACAGCATGTCTTCACAGAGCACACACTTCAGTAGAGTCGCTGGAACACCATCAAACCGGATTCGGGATTTCTGATGTTCTTTGGACTTTTGACACTTTTTTCCTGAGGATGGGCGGCAGAAGGGAGATTATGAACTGTGTTGAGGCACATGAGCTGAATGTTTCTGGCCTTTTGCCTAGTTTAGAGAGGCAGGAAATGATGGAGAGAGACAGTAAAGCAGGATTAGGAGACGCTCAATACGGCTTGAATTAATCTTTAATGAATAAATGTTTTAAGTTTGAGCTGCAAGTTGCAAAGAAAAGTCGTTCTTCTTCTGCTCTTGAGTCTATGGCAGATCATAGAACCGCTTGTGTTAAAGTTATGAAATTTGGCACACTGATAGAGGACAGTCTGAACTGTCAACATTCCCAATTTGGAGTCTCTAACTCAATCCCTCTAGCGCCACCACCTGTCCAAAGTTGCACTCATGTTTAATAACTTTTGAACGGTGAGGGATTCAATTGCATCCTATGACATAATTTTAGGATTTGAATGCATTATTTCCATATTTTGCAAAAATCCAATTAAAATGCTGTACTTGGTGGCGCTATAATTGAACAAATCATAAAATCTTCTCTAACTAAAGCACTGTTGGTCTGATTGGCTTTAAACTCGACATGTCGCAGTTGCTTTCGTAGTCCATTATGACACTGGTGTTCCTTAAAAAACATGACCGTTATTTTAATTACAAAATGACAAAAAAGATCCAAAGCTGTAACTGCAATGTTATATTGCTATATTTCACGAACGCATTACGAACGTCTTCGGCATCGTGCCCTGAAGGAAAAATTTTAATTGAATTATTAGCAATTATATCTCATTACATTACAAGGTTTTCAATCTTTCTGCTTAAAATGGTCTCTGAATGTCTTTACTCATTGTTGAAGTTGGTCTGCCGCTGCTTCCTTGTTAATTATTCATTATTATTATTATTATTATTATTATTATTATTATTGAAGATTGAAATAAACTACAGTTTCAAAGTTTGGGGCCAGTAAGACATTTTTTAAAGAAATGTAATCTTTTTTTTTTATCAAGCACGCTTTAAACTGATCAAAAGTTACAGTAAAGACATTTATAATGTGACTAAAGATTCTCCAATCTCTAATAAATGCTGTTCTTCTGAACTTTCTGTTCATCAAAGAATCCTGAGAAATCAAATGTATGACGGTTTCCACAGAAATATGAACTGATAATAATCATAAATGTGTGTTGATCATCAGATCCTCATGTGAGAATGATCAGTGAAGGGTCATGTGACACTGAGTGTGTGTGTGTGTGTGTGTGTGTGTGTGTGTGTGTGTGTGTGTGTGTGTGTGTGTGTGTGTGTGTGTGTGTGTGTGTGTGTGTGTGTGTGTGTGTGTGTGTGTGTGTGTGTGATGGGTAGGTTTAGGGGTAGGGGCAGTGTGTGTGTGTGTGTGTGTGTGTGTGTGTGTGTATAGCTGATCTACACTGGAGGAATATTTCACTGTTTACTGGAGTTATGATCAGATTAATCCAGTCTTGGTGTAAATAATAGACCCCAAACATTTGAACAGTATGTATATGAAGGCTATATAATTATACAATATAAACTGTAATATTAATAAGCTACACTATGAAAGGAGCAGTGATGTTATTCCCCCACAGCGGAGGACTGAACTCACGTCTACTGTTGAAGCGCTGCAGTATTTTAAATGCTTCATAAATGGCCTTTTGTTGCAGACCAAACAAACCTCGTCTGATCCGAGGACACACATCAAGCCTCAGCACACAGGTCACAGGTCACAGGTCACAGGTCACCTCTGATTTCATGACTGAAGTGGAGATGTCCTGTGAGGAGCTTTTTGGGGATATTTAATCAGTGACATGTGATCATGAATTTACCTTCAAACAGGGAATACGGCCGGTCAGGGATTCGGCAGCCGTGCGTTCCGTAGTCTAGACACCATTCAGCAAACTAGAGACACACACACACACACACACACACACACACACACACACACACACACACACACACACACACACACACACACACACACACACACACACACACACACACACACACACACAGAGTTATCAGACAAACATCCTCTGGACTCAATGACTCTCACATCAGACTGAAGAAAAACTCTAGGCAACAACACCCATTAGTCAAAAGTCTTGTGCTTCTGTCGATCTGTACGGTCTCACACACACACACACACACACTCACTCACATAATCTCACAACACACACTCACACACACTCACACACACACTAGGGTTGTGATGCCACGCCCCCCCCATTGCGAGTCTTGTTGTGAGTGCGACGCACACTAAATCCTCTTCTATAGTTAAACTAAAAACTTTGCAGGGATTGCTCTGTAAATTAAATTGAGAATATAACTAATGCTAGGGCTGTAACGATTTGACCAAAAATAAAAACCTCGATTAATTGAACATTTGACCTCGATTACATTTCTTTGTGATTTTAAGATTTTAAGATTTTATCAGATACAGATAAATTAGCACAGTAGGCCTACATTACATTTATCTGAATGCATCATTGAGAGAGTGATGGTGTGTGTGTGTGAATTACTCATACCGTCTCTATTCATTATGAAGCTGTGGTTTGTACTTACTTCAAAGGTATTCAAATATATGACTTTAACGGTTGAGTTTCTAAGCTGCTTTAGTGGCTTTACTTTAGTCACAGGACAGCGTTGACACTGTGTTTCTGTGCTCCTCTGCGCGCGATCTTCACGTCATGTGTGAGCTAGATCTGAGTGTTCGTTTGTCACAATATATCAGGCATTAGTTCAACATAATACACATCTGATGGTCGAAACTCGCTTTAATGTTCAAATTGGCAGGGCTTAAACCACATACAAATGACAAGCTTTGTGAGGACGCAGGTGAAAGATCTGCCTTCAGGGCGCGCGCTGTCAGAGACTCTGAGTCACAGAAAGAAGCTGAGCACTGAATGGAGAAGTTTTCCGTATTGTTG
>NC_137119.1:1379109-1429109 GCF_949357685.1 Gobio gobio | reverse complement strand
AATATCCTTCCCATTGCCAACCAACACAGTCACATCATCAGCATAAGCAGTAAGAGATACATTTACTTTTAAAGTCATATTTGGTATTGAAAACCCACATATAGTCTTTCTTAAAATGGAAAGTAAGGGTTCGATGGCAATACTAAACAGCAACCCAGACAATGGACAACCCTGCCGTATTCCCCTTTGGACAGAAATTGGTTTACTCAAATCTCCCCCAACTTTTACCATACATGAAGTACCGGCATAAAGAAGTTTTATCCAATTTAAAAAACCTTCTCCAAAATCAAAAACTTTAAGTAAATTAAATAAGTAACTGTGATCTACCCGATCAAAAGCTTTTTCCTGATCAAGGGCAATTAATCCAACTCCTAAATTAAAAACTTTACAAATGTCTAGTATGTCTCGTACTAAAAACAAATGATCCATTATTGACCTATTTGGTATGCAATATGTCTGATCTTTATGCACTATTGTATGTACATATTTCTTTAACCTGTTAGCAAGACATTTTGACAAGATCTTATATTCTGTGGTCAATAAAGAAACAGGCCTCCAGTTCTTTAACAAAGACAAATCACCTTTTTTAGGAAGCAAAGAAAGAACAGCACCACAACATGTAACAGGCAAAAGTCCATCTTTGTAACATTCACAAAATACCTCATAGAGATCAAGACCAATAAGGTTCCAAAAGTGTTTATAAAACTCTGATGTCAACCCATCAATACCAGGGGAACGCCCCGAGCTGAGCTGTGTTGCAGCAGATGTAAGCTCCTCCAAAGATAAAAAAGAGTCCAAAGCAGTCTTTGAATCAGAGTCCAGTTTAGGAAGACCTTGAAATAACTGTTCAGCACAGTCCAAGTCACAATGTTCTGCAGGATATAAACGGGAATAAAAATCCACTGCATGACGACGCATTTCTGCAATGTTTGTGGTAACCCTTCCATCAGGCAGACGGAGGCAAGCCATTTGTTTGTGCTGTGCTACTGAACGTTCCAAGTTAAAAAAATATGCACTTGGGGCATCCATCTCATTTACTGAGACAAAACGAGAACTCACCAAGGGGACCCCAATTCAATCTTTTTTTGTTGTAAACAATGAGACAAACCAGGATCATGTCTCTCCAACAAATCTTTTTCAATTGAATCAATAGATCTTTCAAGAATTTGAATAGCTTTTTTTGTCATATTTGTGGAATTGACAGTATATTGTTGACAAAACATTTGTATTTGTGTTTTCCCAATTTCCCACCATTGTCTTAAATTTTCAAAAGTATGTTTTGTTTTTTTCCAACATTCCCAGAAAACCACAAAATGTTTACAGAAATTGACATCTTGTAATAACTTTCCATTAAAATGCCAGTGTGAAGATTTCCTTGAACACTGTGACAAAACTAATGACATAAAGACCATATGATGATCTGAAAACCCCACTGGTAAAATTGAGCACTCAATGACACGATTACTAAGACATTTAGATATATAAATTCTGTCCAACCGGGCAGCACTCACTCTATTTTCAGATACTTTTACCCAAGTGTATTGTCTAGCAGTATTGTTTTTTATCCTCCACATATCTAAAAGTGCCGTTTCTTTTACTAAATTGGACAAGTAACTAGAGGATTGCATATGAGGTTCCTCAGAAGTTCGATCAATGGTAAAATTGTCTGTGCAATTCCAATCTCCCCCGATTATCACATTGTCATTATTGTGACACTGTTTCAATATTCCACTTAAAATCCTAAAAAAGGTCATCCTCTCATGCCCTACATTTGGTACATAGACATTTATAAAACAAAAAAGAAAACCTTCAATTTCAGCCTTCACTAAGACAAGACGACCTTTTATAACTTCTTCAGAGCTTAAAATATTAGCTCTAGTTTCTGGAGAAAAAAGAATGGCCACACCTGCACTATAATTTGTCCCATGACTAAGTATCTGTTGCCCCTTCCAGCACATTTTACAATCAATTTCATTTTCTGCATCACTATGAGTTTCTTGAAGCAATACAACATTTAGGGCCCTATTTTAACGATCTGAAACGCAAGTGTCAAAGCGCGAAGCGCAAGTAACTTTGTGGGCGGGTCTCGGCGCTGTTGCTATTTTCCCGGCGGGATAAATGGCTCTTGCGCCCGGCGCAAATCTAAAATGGGTTGGTCTGAAGTAGCTTCATTATTCATAGGTGTGGTTTGGGCGTAACGTGAATAAACCAATCCGAGCGTCATCCAACATTCCCTTTAAAAGCAGGTGCGCAAGTTCCATTATGGATTGCTATTATTATGGCGTATTTACCAGGCGCACGCCAGGAGCGGTTCACAGCCGAGGAGACTGATGTGTGTAAGAGCAGTGAAAGACAGAGAAGTGAAGTTGTAATGTTGTACATTATGGTAAAGGTGATTTCACAGTCTTTTTTTTTCAGTTTTTTCAGTTTTTCAGTCAATTTTTTTTCCTGGTTCTTGACGGACAAACCAATTTGTCAGATGTCCTTATATACATATATGTCTTGCCACTATTGGGCAAACAGGTCTTATCCTTAATTATTACAATTAGCCTGAATCATTTGTAAGCTAGATTTATGCCTATTTTTTCACATCTTCGTGGCACACCACAATGATTTCCGTCATCTCGTGTTAATATTTTTTTAGTGTAACAATTTATGATTTGCAAAAATAACTGTTGCATCTGTGTAGATTACATGAGCAAAGTGTATGCGCGTTGTGCACGCTATACATTATGGTCAAGCATGCGCCCTTAAAATAGCATAATGAACAACGCGCAACGCGCCACTGACTTTAGACTAGGTTTTTTCTGGTCAGTGGCGCAATTGTTTAATGGAACAGCAAAATAGCACCAGGGATTGTTTGCGCCGGAACACGCCTCCTTTTTTGCGCTGAACCGCCCAGGGAGCGCAAGTGCATTCACTAGTTTAGCGACGTGCTTCTGTGGAGGGAAAAGCGCGCTTTGCGCGGGTGCAAAATAGGAATGACACATGCGTCGGTGTACAAAGTCAATTGCGCTGGGTGCAAGATAGGGCCCTTAATCTTTTTAGCTGTATACTTTCCAATAACAAATCTCGTTTATGTCTGTCCCTCCCACCATTAACATTAATGGAGCCCACCCTTAAATTATCCATATATGTATTTAAGAGGAAGAACGACAGACATAACAG
Source organism: Gobio gobio (assembly GCF_949357685.1). NCBI lineage: Eukaryota > Metazoa > Chordata > Actinopteri > Cypriniformes > Gobionidae > Gobio > Gobio gobio. The sequence continues at coordinate 1,425,941 of NC_137119.1, read as the reverse complement.
AAAGGGGGGAAAAGTAAGAAACACCATGTGATGCATTTCTGATCAGTTATTCAAAAACCTTTTTTTCCTCCTTTCCTACCCTTTCTTATCATTGTAAGATGCTTCTTTAACCGAAAACGCTTCTTTTCACTCAAAAGATCAAAACCAACTGCTTTCTGAAGGACTGTAACAGACCTAACAAACTTCTCAATATCCGGAAAAAAATCTTTGACATTCACCTGTTTCCCAAAAGTATCATCCAAAAAAAGATTTATTTCCTCAAGGGGATATAAGGACATTTCCTTTTGAAAATCTCCCTGTAAACTATCAATATCAATAGAATCTGTTTCATCAGACATGGCATCAATAGTGTCATTGTTTGTACAGCTTAATGACCCACTCAGATGAATTTCACCAGATTCCTCAACATTATATATCTGATCTATCTGATCTATCTAATATCTGAGTTGATCCCAGCATCAACCTCCCCCTCTGAAACAACATGTTTCGCTGCTCCTTATGTGGACAAGCAATGCGCTTATGGCCGATGTCACCACAATCAAAACAGCGCAAATTACCAGTAGTCGCATAAACCATATATGATCGTCCTTCATGCTTAACACGAAAAGAAACATCCAATGAATTTTCTGGGGAATCCAAAAACATATATACTTGTCTTCTAAAAAGACTGAACATGTTTTAAAGACGGGTGTCTGCAACCTAAGGAGATCGTTCTAAACTCACTAGCAAACTTGCCGAATCTCAATAATTCACGTTCCAACGCCTCACTAGAAATGAAAGGCGGAACATTTGAAATTATGATTTTACTGGAAGGTGCGTAAAGCGGTGTAACTTGCACGAGATTCTCACGTATGACAATGCCATTTTCGATCAACCTGCTAGCAGTATTTTTCTCCTTAACAAACACAACAACCGCTTTATTCATTCGGGAGGCAGAAATAATACTTTCAAACCCTACCTCATCTCCCACTGCCACAAGAACCTCCTCCACCTTAACTCCATCGTCAGGTAGGGTTAACCCTAACCCTAACCCTAACACCGCACACCATGCTGTAAGGATAGAGACGCCATCCTATCGCACAACTTTGTTGCGCTCAAACGCTTACTAAAACTGTCAAAAACATGCAAAAGAAAAAGAAAAGGTGAGAAAAAAGAAAAAGATATTATATAAAAGAAAAGAAAAGAAAAGAAAAGAAAAGAAAAGAAAAGAAAAGAAAAAGAAAAAGAAAAAGGAAAAAGTTTTGCAGCTCGATTCTCACTCGACGCTACTCTCACCCCAAAGCTCCCAACATGCAGAGAGAGAGAGAGAGAGAGAGAGAGAGAGAGAGAGAGAGAATACAGAGATATAGAGTGACTCTTGCTGTAAATATTGTGATCAGTGGAATGATCACCTGTGCAATAAGTCCATTCGTGTTCAACCCCTTCATTTCCTCACTACTCAATATTCCACACTCAACTGTTAGTGGGATTATAACAAAGCGGAAGCCATTGGGAACAACAGCAACTCAGCCACAAAGAGCGGGGTCAGCGCATGCTGAGGGTCACAGAGCGGGGTCAGCGCATGCTGAGGGTCACAGAGCGGGGTCAGCACATGCTGAGGGTCACAGAGCGGGGTCAGCGCATGCTGAGGGTCACAGAGCGGGGTCAGCACATGCTGAGGGTCACAGAGCGGGGTCAGCGCATGCTGAGGGTCACAGAGCGGGGTCAGCACATGCTGAGGGTCACAGAGCGGGGTCAGCTCATGCTGAGGGTCACAGAGCGGGGTCAGCGCATGCTGAGGGTCACAGAGCGGGGTCAGCACATGCTGAGGGTCACAGAGCGGGGTCAGCACATGCTGAGGGTCACAGAGCGGGGTCAGCTCATGCTGAGGGTCACAGAGCGGGGTCAGCTCATGCTGAGGGTCACAGAGCGGGGTCAGCGCATGCTGAGGGCCACAGAGCAGTGTCAGCGCATGCTGAGGGTCACAGAGCAGGGTCAGCTCATGCTGAGGGTCACAGAGCGGGGTCAGCGCATGCTGAGGGTCACAGAGCGGGGTCAGCGCATGCTGAGGGTCACAGAGCGGGGTCAGCGCATGCTGAGGGTCACAGAGCGGGGTCAGCTCATGCTGAGGGTCACAGAGCGGGGTCAGCACATGCTGAGGGTCACAGAGCGGGGTCAGCGCATGCTGAGGGCCACAGAGCGGGGTCAGCACATGCTGAGGGTCACAGAGCGGGGTCAGCACATGCTGAGGGTCACAGAGCGGGGTCAGCGCATGCTGAGGGTCACAGAGCGGGGTCAGCGCATGCTGAGGGTCACAGAGCGGGGTCAGCGCATGCTGAGGGTCACAGAGCGGGGTCAGCACATGCTGAGGGTCACAGAGCGGGGTCAGCGCATGCTGAGGGTCACAGAGCGGGGTCAGCGCATGCTGAGGGTCACAGAGCGGGGTCAGCACATGCTGAGGGTCACAGAGCGGGGTCAGCGCATGCTGAGGGTCACAGAGCGGGGTCAGCGCATGCTGAGGGTCACAGAGCGGGGTCAGCACATGCTGAGGGCCACAGAGCGGGGTCAGCGCATGCTGAGGGTCACAGAGCTGGGTCAGCACATGCTGAGGGCCACAGAGCGGGGTCAGCACATGCTGAGGGTCACAGAGCGGGGTCAGCACATGCTGAGGGTCACAGAGCGGGGTCAGCGCATGCTGAGGGTCAGAGAGCGGGGTCAGCACATGCTGAGGGCCACAGAGCGGGGTCAGCGCATGCTGAGGGTCACAGAGCGGGGTCAGCGCATGCTGAGGGTCACAGAGCAGGGTCAGCGCATGCTGAGGGTCACAGAGCAGGGTCAGCGCATGCTGAGGGCCACAGAGCGGGGTCAGCTCATGCTGAGGGTCACAGAGCGGGGTCAGCGCATGCTGAGGGTCACAGAGCGGGGTCAGCGCATGCTGAGGGGTCATAGAGCGGGGTCAGCGCATGCTGAGGGTCACAGAGTGGGGTCAGCGCATGCTGAGGGTCACAGAGCGGGGTCAGCGCATGCTGAGGGTCACAGAGCGGGGTCAGCACATGCTGAGGGCCACAGAGCGGGGTCAGCGCATGCTGAGGGTCACAGAGCGGGGTCAGCACATGCTGAGGGCCACAGAGCGGGGTCAGCGCATGCTGAGGGTCACAGATAGCGGGGTCAGCGCATGCTGAGGGTCACAGAGCGGGGTCAGCGCATGCTGAGGGTCACAGAGCGGGGTCAGCACATGCTGAGGGTCACAGAAGTGGCCAACTTTCTGCAGAGTCAAGAGCTCCAGTCCTCCAAACTTCTGTGGCCTTCAGATGAGCTCAAGAACAGTGTGTAGAGCTTCATGGAATGGGTTTCCATGGCCGAGCAGCTCATCCAAGCCTTACATCACCAAGTGCAATGCAAAGCATGGGATGCAGTGGGGTAAAACGTGCCGCCACTGGACTCTAGAGCAGTGGAGACGTGTTCTCTGAGTGACCAATCACGCTTCTCTCCCATGGACGAGTCTGGGTTTGGCGGTTGCCAGGGGAACGGGACTTGCCTGACTGCATTGTGCCAAGTGTAAAGTTTGGTGGAGGGGGGATTATGGGGTGGGGTTGTTTTTCAGGGGTTAGTTCCAGTGAAAGGAACTCTTAATGCTTCACCAAGACATTTTGGACAATTTCATGCTCCCAACTTTGTGGGACCAGTTTGGGGACGGCTTAAAACCTAACTGAACTGTGTGTGTGTGATGGGTAGGTTTAGGGGCAGTGTAAGGGGATAGAAAATACGGTATGTACGGTATAAAAACCATTACGCCAATGGAAAGTCCCCATAAAACATGAAAACCCAACATGAGTGTGTGTGTGTGTGTGTGTGTGTGTGTGTGTGTGTGTGTGTGAGTATTCTCATATCTTCATGAGATGATGGCGGAGTGTCTCACTTTATGAGCCATGATGAGCATGTGTATGACTCCAGGCGCTCCGTGACACCAGTGGACCAGCCGATCGCTCTCATTGCTGAGGGATGATGGGAAATTGCCGGACCGGAACTTCTTGTGTCGCAGGTAATCAATGCTGGGCCGAAGCAGCTCATTCAGAACCTCCTGGCTGACTCTAGCACTCGGCTGTAGAGAGAGAGAGAGAGAGAGAGAGAGAGAGAGAGAGAGAGATAGAGATAGAGATAGAGATAGAGATAGAGATAGAGATAGAGATAGAGATAGAGATAGAGAGGGAGAGAGAGAGAGAGAGAGAGAGAGAGAGAGAGAGAGAGAGAGAGAGAGAGAGAGAGAGAGAGAGAGAGAGAGAGAGAGAGAGAGAGAGAGAGAGAGAGAGAGGTGTTTAGTTTCAGCTCTTCAAACACACGTCCTCACTCCTACACTAATGTTTACACTCTTTTGTCTGAGAGCAGCCGCTCATCCCGCTGTTGCCGTGACGCACACTCATGTTGCCATGCCGACCGCAAGCACGCCTCAGCCAATCAGCTCGCGGCTGCTGTTCCCCATTTGAACAAACACATGATTCTGAAACTGAAGAGCTCTAGCCTTTGGCTCACAGACGCACGAATAACCTCTGAGTGACTCGGGGTATCATCACCACTGTTTTACTCCCCTAGGGCTGGGCTTCCTTCTCTTTATATTTCAGACCAGGGCTCTGAACCGGTTCAAGGAACCAAAACGTTAACCGGAAACGAATGAAATTTTAAGAGGAACAAAAATGAAAACTTGTGTGTATAAAGTCAGAATTGTGTGATAGTCAGAATTGAATTGTGAGATATAAAGTCAGAATTGGTTATCCAGTTTATTTATTCTTAATGCATGCAATTTTTAAAACAAGTCGTGTTGAAAAAAAAGTTATGTACAAAGAATGTTCTCACTCTTCTGAAAAGATTAGGCATATAGAGCCACTTTCAGCTCCATTAAAACAGCTCAATATTTGTCCCGCTGTTTATGCTTTGTAATTAATTCATGTATTTCTGTTGTGGTTTTAAAAATGTTATGAAATAAATATTCAAGTTTAATTATCATGCGTTACATTATTATTGAGTGAAAATTAGTGTCTTTGTTTATACATATTTGTTTAAAGTATAGGCTAAATTAAAATAACATTATTAACCGTTATTTTTTCAAATCAAACCGTTTTCAGTAATGTTTAATGAGGAACGCAAAAACGGAAACGCTATAATATCGATTCTGCTCGGAGTGAACCCATTGATATTTTTTTCAGTTTTTAAGCCCTGTTTTAGACATTCATTAATTAAAAGAAACAATGAGATGTGCTGCTGGTGGAAACAACATGAGACCATGATATCGACTGTCAACACGCAAACGGCCGCAAGTGAAACAGTGAAATTAGGCAAAAACACAATCATCTTCATTAAAACCAATGAGACTAATGCTCTTCCCAGTGCTCAGGTCGCTCGTTCTGATATTGCGGTCTTTGATGTAATGAGCTGATGAATAGCCCATAATGCAGATCATATCTGTTGCTTCCGTTGACGTGAACTAGGCCTGCAACAAATGATTATTTTAATAATCGATTAATCTAACGATTATTCGAACGATTAATCGACTACTCATCGATTATTGTCACTGACATCAACGACTAATCTGTACATTTTTAACGATTATTCAGCATTTTAAATTAGTTAAAACATTGAGTTATACATATTCTAGCTATAATATATAAAAAAGAAAATCACTTCAGCTTTTGAAAAGGTTGTTTTAATGAACTTTGAGTCAAGTTCTCACAACTCAAATCACACACAAATGCTCTCTAAGCATTGTTTAAATATTCTGTTCTCTTTCAGTTGAAAAAATAAATAATAATAAACAAAAATGAGCTGCATTACAGACAAAAAAAATTGATGTTTGAATGTAAACATCTCGCTTTTCTTAGAACTGAAACAGAAAAAGAGGACATTTACGTCAGGACACAAAGAATGGTAAAAATATGAATCTGCAAATGACATCGTAGACAAAATGACATAATATTAATCTCTTACATGACAATTGAACTGACAGATTCTCAATCACCTTTTAATTAACAATATGAAAAAGTAACTGATGATATTCTTCCCAACTTCGCCTCTTGTGAGTCTTCATGCATATGAACAAAATACAGGAGACTATAATACCTAATAGTGTTATTATAATAAAAACAGTCCAGACTCCAAGATCAAACTTTATTCTATGCTAAATAAATTACCACATTACTGTAATTATATTATTATTGTTAATATTATTACAATTATTAGTAGCATTGCATGCCCTGACCACTGAACTAGAGCTGATTGAGACGCAGCCTTAGTTTGAAGTTTTGTGCAACTTTCCCACATCTTGCTAGTTCAGATTTGTTTGCACTCTGTCATTTGCGCGGTTTTCTTCTACCGCAACATTTGTAAGGTCTGCATTACTCTAGCGCTACAGAAGAGTAGCGCTACTCTTGACCTAGTGGTCAAATCACGATATTGCAGGCCCTTACATTAGGTCACATGAGATCAAACGACTACTCAACAACTAAGATATTTGTCAACAATTTTTTTATTGTAGACGTTGTCGAATCATTGTTTCAGCCCTAACGTGAACTCCATTAAATGTGCATATAGCGCGGGTCTGGAATTGAAGATCGAATTTATATTCATTTTGTAGAAAGGTGTAAGGCAAGACAACCTTGATTGTTTGTTTTCTTCGATTGTGTGGCCCGTTATGTTTGCAGCATCATCAGCCTCAGCTTGTCAAAAATGCCTTTTTTTAGGCTAAACGTTTGAACTAACATTGTAATGCTTGAAGTGTTTTATATCTATGGATTTTATCATAAGCAAGACGAGTCAAGTGTTGATTTGAGAGGCTAAAGCGCTGGGTTAACTCACTGTCAGCCGCTTGGTCAAAAACAAAACCTTTAATTTAACAAACAAAAAACTGCTTCAAACACTTTTCTAAATTAACTTAATAAAGAAACGAAACGAAATAGGCTATAACTACTTTGACATTAAAGCTACACTTTTTTAGTTTATTCTTAGCTAAAAACACAGTTCTTTCAAAAATATATGTGCTCATTAATGTATATTTACTTCTTTCAAGTAATAAAGTATTCTGGTAAGTTTATAATATGCCATTGTAAACACATACGGGTGAGGGTTCGAATGCGGGTCGCCATGTTGATCCTCCATCTTGAAAGTACATTAGCCAAAGAGGGACATTCCCGTAAATTCCAGCTTGGCCTTTGGCGTTTTAACACTCGATGGCACCGTGTCCAATGTGGACGAGGTCGAACTGGAAGCCATGTTAATCTTGGACTAAATCGGCCACCGTAGGAGTTAAAACCAAATCGGAATTGAGAGGAACAGAAACTAATATTCACTGGATGGTCATATACAAGTTCACCACTAGATGGGGGAAAATATCACACAGTGTAGCTTTAAAAACTGAACTATTTTAAGGGATGCAACAATGTGTAATGGGGAGGATAAAAAATAGAAGAAAAAAAAAACACAGGCCTCAGTGTCTCGGGCTAGGGCATAGATTTGAGGCCAATGCAGGGCTCTAAATCAAGACACACACACACTCTGATTATTACACACACAGGGACGCACAGCAGCACGCACACACATTATTACACACACACACACTCTTTCTGGAGAAGCGTTCAGTCTCTCCTCATGTCAACAGTGAATCCTCTCATGGTGCAGCACAACTGGCTTTTAAAGGGAAAGGGAGATGAGGCTCTGATTGGTTTATTGCTCGTTACTCCCAAAACACACTAGGGATCGACCGATATGGATTTTTTAGTGCCGATGTCGATAACGATTTTTTTCCATCAGCCTTAGCCGATGACGATACGGGCTGAGCCGATATTTGGAGCCGATGCTGCTTTTGCTCCCTCAATTTACATCATAAAAATGACACAATGATCAGGATGATAACAATTTACAATTTACAATTTAAAAAAGGAACATTTATTGAATAAAAAAAAACAATATTTAACAAATAGTAAAAACAGGTGATGTAGAACAAGAAAGTTCAGTGGTGAAAATAAATTCTGAAAATAAATATTTAAGCATAAATTAAATAATGACACTATTGCACACAGTATCAACAAGCGAGCAGCATAATAAAGTGCACACTGACTGGACTATACTTCATTTAAAACTATTTACAACCTAGTCATTTAATGCTTACACTCTAAACAATGCTGGGTTAAAAATAACCCAAGTTGGGTTGAATATGGACTAACCCAGCAATTGGGTTGTTTTGACCCAGCGGTTGGGTTAAATTTTTGCTTAAAACAACCCAATTGATGCTTTCTGAGCGGCTGCTTTCTCCTTTCTGTCATGTTTACTTCATTATTGAGAGGAAAGAGAAGATGGACGGAGAGATGCCTTCCTTCTGCCAAACACAGATCCAGCTCTGCTGTGAAGCTCTATTACCTCCAATCACATCACAATCCTCCCGGGTTCGACTCGACACTTCCATCTGTCGTTCAGAACCCGTCTCTGTTAGCGCTGCTGTCATGATCATTTACTAGCGCTGCGTTCGCTAGCCCACACGCCTCTATTACACGGGATGAAAAATGAAGCACTTCAGTGCCTTCCGGCCTCCGCTTTTCCCTGTAAAGCACGGGAATGGCCCATAAAGACGCGGCTTACACTGCATCCGGCTCAGGGGAAGCCCATTAGAGGAGCCGAACAGATGTACGCTAATGCTACGAGGCATAATGCTGCATCTTGGGATGCTTTCCTCAGGTATGCTAGTCGATTCAGTCAAGTGTGTCCAAACATCTCAATATCTCTGCAAAAGAACCGCTTACACCGCACTTACACTGCACACTTACACTGCACACTTAACATTTAGTGCAAGAAACGACTCTAAAGAGACTAAAGATGAGCCAATATTACACTCAACATCAAAAGCTGATGATTATTTCATGCTATGGCCAAAAACACTGATATTTAGGGGCCGAGCACTGAAGGTGCGGAGGCGAAACCGCTAGATTTCTTATTATTCCGCTCTTGAGTCTATGGCAGCCTGTAGAACCATTAGTGGGAAAGTTATGAAATGTGGCACACAGATAGAGGACAGGCCCAACTGTCACTGGAGCAAATTTGGAGTCTGTAACTCAATCCCTCTAGCGCCATCACCTGTCCAAAGTTGCACTCATATTTATTTTAATAACTTTTGAACCATAAGGGATAGAGACAAAATTTTCCCGCCATTTTGAATTTTCAGATAAACCTACTTTTGCGAACTCGTCATAGACGGTTCGTCCGATTTGCACGAAAATTTAACCAGATCATCTTCAGGCGGTGCGGACAAAAGTTATGGAATTAATTGTGAAAATACACTTAAGGCTGTATCTCCGCAACGCTTTATCGTATGTTCAAACTTGGTACGTCATCACAAGCATGACCTGAGGTGACATGCAGCGTTTCAGCGCAGCGCAACCTACTGGACCGGAGATTTGAAAAATGGCTATTTTTGCCTATAACTTCTGAAACGTTTGTCCAAAAATCATAAAAGTGGTCTCATTACATGCCAAGTTGTCAAATATCCAATTTTATCGGCCATTTTGGCTGTCGGCCATTTTGAATTATGTGCTAAAATGCTGTATTTTATGAACACATGAACGGATTGTTACGAAACTCGGTATGGGTCATCAGCACGATGCCCTGAAGGAGCCTGAGAAGTTTTGAAACAGCGCCACCTAGTGGAGAATGTTTTTTCAAACACTTATAACTTTGGGTGTGGTTGACTTATTTTTATGGGAGTAACTTTTTTTGTCTCCTGAATCCTCGCCGAGTCCAACGATACCAGACTTGCCAGGTTTCGGCGTATGGTTTGTGCAGTGTTGTAATGTAGCGCTTATAAAATGTTAGCTGATATCTTCGAAACCGCTAGTCCGATCGAGACGAAACTAGCGTCAGAAGTTCGGAAACATAGGTCGATAGCTAAACTAATATACCCAAATGTCAAAATATTGATAGTAAGGGGGAGTAACATCCAATCAAAGTCAGGTGTCAGTAATTTTTTACGGGTCTTTTCATATAAATGTCTATAATTCCAAAACAAAATGAGATATTTTCACCGACTCGACACACACATGTATGGGCTCACTCCGAGGACACATACAAAAGAAGTGGTAGGATTGAGCCTCTTGGTGGCGCTATAATAGAACAAAACATGAAATTCCCATAGACTACAATGCATTTTTCAGCCTTTTTGCCTAAAATCATCTTAAAAAGCCGTTTATCTGACACTACCAGCAATTTTGGCATGTCTTGTCTTCTTTGCGCTTGGCCCCGATAATGGCAGCTTGCAGCTATATTAGAATTTATAATTCTATACCATTTTGGCTAAATCAATTTAAAATCAAACACTAATAGCAAAAATGAATTAATTTAACTGTATTTAGGCTTTAGAGTTTGAACAGCTGGTATTTTCCCAAGACTCCAGCAGTGTTATTAAACGATTAGTGTGTTTACAGATGAATTAATGTTAGATGAGGGCAACAGATGATAGTGGAGCATGCACTTAATTAAACATCCACATTAACTAACTAATATTGAGTAATAGCGACAAATATTGATCATATTACAATATTGATGTTATACATCAGGCATCTCGAAAACAGAACCGACTCAAAAGTTTGTGTTTTTGAACATTGAAAGCACATTCAAATGATGTGATATTCTTGAGTTCATGTCAACACAATCGTATAATATTGACCACAAATAATTAATGTTACTCTCTGCGTCTCTGGCACTGCCAACACTTTTCAGCAGGAGAGACTAGGGCCGGGTAAAAAAAGATTGATTTCTCGATCTTAATCGATTCTCATTTTTACAAGCCGATATGGATTCTTATCTGAAAGTGTGTTAAACTTACAGAAATCTGTATCATGTGACATGTGATCACTAAAGACGTCAGTAAAACAGCAACGTCACATTAACCATATCCAGTGTCCATAAACCCATCAGTCAGATAGAAAAATTAACTCCGGAGAGGAGCATTCTGATAATATATGCCCCATATCAAATATTCATTACAATTTTTAATGTTCTTCAATATTTAATGCATGTATGAATAAATCTGGCAAGTTATGACACCCACCATTTAAATGTTTATATTTCAAAAAAAGATTTGGAGTAGAAATATGATTATGTGATTTTAAAGTTAAGATTATAACTATTATTATTAAAAAAAAACATCAATGAGTGTAATTAAAGTGTCTGTATACAAATCAGAGCGGACTCCCAGAGTTTACAGCGTTAGTGAAGAGATCTGCTTTCCTTGAGAACATTTGCCTTGTATTGCACCTGATATGCAAAATAATCAATATTCAATCAAATCGTAGTTTATTTCTGTGATCAAAGCTGAGTTTATCATCATTACTCCAGTCTTCAGTGTCACATGACCCTTCACTAATCATTCTCATATGAGGATCTGATGCTCATTTATGATTATTATCAGTTCATATTTCTGTGGAAACCGTCATACATTTGATTTCTCAGGATTCTTTGATGAACAGAAAGAACAGCATTTATTAGAGATTAGAGAATCTTTAGTCACATTATAAATGTCTTTACTGGCACGGTGCAAAAATTCCAGTGGTCTGTACCAATACCATAAAAATGTTACGGTACTCTGTACCATTTTCGGTACCACAGCTAAATGTTATTTTTTTATACTATCATATTATCATACCGAGAATATCCAAATCAACTGCAGGCGCTCGATCCTTTTCCAGTTTAGCTCCTAAACTCTGGAACTCTTCCTAACATTGTTGGGGAAGCAGACACACTCTGTCAGTTTAAATCTAGACTAAAAACACATCTCTTTACTGTGGCATACACATAAAACACTTTTTCAATGAAATGATTGTTAGGCTGCATTAACTAGGTCAGCCGGAACCGGGAACACTTCCCATAACACCTGATGTACTCGTGACATCATCAGAAGTGACATCATCTCTGTTTATCCCGAGGTTTACTGCAGTCAGCCGGATCCGGGCCGGATCCAGATCAGATGCTGGACCTGCGCTAGACACAACCAACTCATCCCTGAAGTGTCTGAGAGACCGTGGCTGTGTTCGAAATCGCCCCCTATACCCTTAAATAGGGCACTATTTGAGTGAACATCCATTTGTAGTGGTGTCCGAAACCATAGTGGACTTTTTTGAGTGCACTCATTCAATCCCACCATGCACCGCAATAAAGAGTGTACAGTAGATGTACGCGCTGGAGAATATGCTTGTTCGATGCCCGATCGGCGTATGACAGCAAAGTCATGGCGTTAAGATTTGACACAAATTGATCAGAAGTTTGAATCCGCCTTTTGCCAAACTCGCACTGATCCTTTTTTCCATCATATTTCAGATCGGAAAGGAATTTATTTTCTATGAATATGAAGAAAATATTAGAAAAGTGAAAATAAAGCTTCTAACGCGTTTAATCAGTGTTTATCAGGGTATGTAAACCGACATGTGCTCAATTAGAGATGATATAAGTGAGTGCGCCCAATATCATTGGTCTTAAAGTGTGTGTGTCGATGCCATCTCCTGGCGAAACGCGGGAATTCATTCAATGCACGGCGCGACTCTCACAGTGCATTATGGGTATTCTCTAGCCGTCGAGCATACATCGGTTGCAAACTCGTTATTGTGGTGCATTGTGGGATTGAATGAGTGCACTTAATAACGTCCACTATGGTTTCGGACAGCACTAAATGGCTGTTCCCTCAAATAGTGCCCACAGCTGAATCAATCATCCATCCATCTTCCGAACCGCACTGGTCCAGCCCAATATCATGCATACAGGTATAAATTATCCTATTTAAGATGATTATGATATTGTTTGATTAAGGTTACATGCTAGTTTCCGTAGCAGAGTTCAGTATAAATCTTTTCATTATTACTGGAGCTGCCAAACAGCACAAGCACAAACTGCAAAAACGGCAGCCTTTCCGGCGCACTTAGTGTCCGAAATCACTCACTCGTTTTCGAAGTGGACTATATCAGTGGACTAATGTAGGGAATAGTGAATGAGGGTATAGGGGGCGATTTCGGAAACAGCCCGTGAATAGTAGGGGTGTAACGATTCGTTTTAACAACGATTCAATTCGTATCACGATTTGAGGTTGTCGATACGATTCAAGGACGATATTGGTTAATTTAGAACGATACGATCCGAAACGATTCAGTGACTTCAAATCGATTCAGTAACTTTTCAGCCAAAAATTGTGTGACTGAAATAAATATCTGGATACTGGTCAGTTTCCTAGATTCCTGTTGCTTCTTGTAAGGGAATCAGGTATAAATTAATTATGGATATAAACAAACAATTAAACAACAATTAATGACAAATGCATTCAAATTTTACAACAGTTTAGGTTGAAATAACAGGAAGTTAACCTTTTCTGCTCTCATTTTCAATATTCAATACATTTTCAATAAAAGCACAGTAAGTGCAACCAACATTTCAACAGTAGGTTAACCTGCTACTTCTGCTTTTGTTTTCCAACATAAAAATATTACAATATTAATATCAAAAATAAAGTGCAACTAACTTCTCTTCAGGTTTCATTAATAGTAGGTTTACCTGCTACTTTTGCTGTTGTGTTTCAACATTAAAATAATACAAATACAATATTAATATCACAAATAAAGTGCAACCAACATTTCTTCAGGTTGAATAAACTGGCTGAACCTGCTACTACTCTCAGTTTAATAAACAGTGCGTAAACACAATAAACACGCTGGTGCGAGGCGATGATGTCACAGATAGGCAGACTGAATCGAGTAACGTTTAACGCCTTTATCATTAAAAGTGCTAAGAAAAAACATCCATATAAAGTCTGACGTGCTTAAATCCAATGCGTTATTTCCTATGATCGATACAATCGATTGATTACCTTTTAAAACGATGTTAGATCGATATATGTCGTCCGGAAGGCCAACTTGCCGAGCACAGATCGATGTAGTTAGATCGTAGGAAAATAAATCGATACATCGATGTGGTGGATGAATCGCTACACCCCTAGTGATTAGACTCTGAAACTGCCTCATCGTCACGGCATCCTCAATAAACCCGTCTCCGGCGTGATGACTCCCATCTTCAATCAGATGGAACTGGACAAATATTCAGAGTGTTACGATCTAATCTGACCTCTGACCTGTGATGCCTGAATCATAATCACACACTGTGTGTTCGTTGGCCAGAGGAGAACTGAGCGATTGAGTGTGTTTCTCCCGAGGGTTTTTCTCCATTCTGTCACTGATGGAGTTTGGGTTCTTGCCTCTGCCGCCTGTCGCCTTTGGCTTTTGTTTAGCTCAGTTGGGGACACTAAATATTCAACTATAGTCCCTGATCCGCCCGCATTGATACTATATGAGAACTGAGCTGAAGACATCACCGTTTTCTCCAGCCCAATCACATTCTGTTGCATTATTCTCCTGTTATCACCGTAAAGCGGCTTTGAAAAAGTGCTCTAAGTAAAGCAGACTGGACCTATAGACATGTGTCGTACCTGCATGAGCATGTAGTAAATGCCTGCCAGACCATGAGCGGCTCCCACGTACTGCTTCTTATGCCACTCGTACAGCAGCGGGCATCGCTCGCTCTTCTTCTCCTCTTTAGATAACTTCTTCCCAGACTCCACAATCGCCGTCGCCACCTGGAACACAGAGAGCACAGCGGGATGAGCTGCAGCGACGCCAGCCAAACACAACACAACTACTGCAAAGGAGCAAGTGTTGCAAAAATGCTCTTCTTACTTGTATTTTTCCTCTTGTTTCTAGTCCAAATATCTAAACATTCTTAAATCAAGATGCTTTTACTATATAAGTAAAATGACATACGATATTTTTCTTGTTTTCTTGAAAAAAAGAGAAAAAATGAAGTGAGTTTTTGCCTAAAACAAGCAAATTATCTGCCAATGGGGTGAGAAAAATAATGAAATCTTGTTTCTGTCCCTAACACCCCACCCCATTGGCAGATCATTTTGCTTGTTTTAGGCAAAAACTCACTTTTCCCCAGAAAACAGGAAAACATATCTCATGTCATTTTACTTATCTAGTAAATGCATCTTGATTTAAGAATTTTTAGATATTTGGACTTGAAACAAGACAAAAATACTGAATAAGAAGAGCATTTTTTGCAGTGTATAGAAAGTTGATGGTTAGGTTGAGTTGTGTGTGAAATCGTTACGGTGAAAACAATGAGAATGGAAAAGAGTCTGTGTTTAACAGACTAAACGATCAAATACTGGTTTGGACCGACATGAGGGCAAGTACTATTACTTTAAAGCTACACTGTGTAACTTTTTTAGTTTATTCTTAGCTAAAAACACAGTTCTTTCAAAAATATAAGTGCTCATTAATGCATATTTACTTCTTTCAAGTAATAAAGTTTTCTGGTAAGTTTATAATATGCCATTGTAAACACATACGGGTGAGGGTTTGAATGCCGGTCGCCATGTTGCCCCTCCATCTTGAAAGTACATTAGCCAAAGAGGGACATTCCCGTAAATTCAAGCTTTGCCTTTGGCGTTTTAACACTCGATGGCTCCGTGTCCAATGTGGACGAGGTCGAACTGGAAGCCATGTTAATCTTGGACTAAATCGGCCATCGTAGGAGTTAAAACGAAATCAGAATTGAGAGGAAGAGAAACTAATATTCTATACAAGTACTATTACTTTAAAAACTGAAGAACACCGTAAGTGTCCTAACACACACTATGATGTGATTAGACATGACACACTTCCACCACAGAGAGTTTAGATGCGGCAGTGAGAGATTAACCCGTGAAAGAGCCGAGTCCTGACTGATGAACCGCCATAAAGCAGACGAAGGATAAACTAGGAAGAGATGATGGATAGAGGGACAAGACTGCAATAGAGAGGATAAATGAAAGCGGTTACAAGTAGGGAAAAAAATTCAAATTGCATTTGGGGTTAATGACACTGAGGCTATTTCAGGCCGTGGAGCAGATATAGATTAGCCGGAGGATGACCCTCTCTCTCTCTCTCTCTCTCTCTCTCTCTCTCTCTCTCTCTCTCTCTCTCTCTCTCTCTCTCACTTCCGGTGTGTCTGAGTGCGAGTTGACGGAGTGTGTGAGCGTGGCTGGAGGGCTTGTGAGTGAAGCTGTTTTCTTTTTTCTTTTCCCCTTGTTGGTTTTCTGGTCTTTTCTATTTAGTATTTTTTGGTTCTTTGTTGGGCCGCGTGCTATCCACTTTATCAGGGAAGCATGTCGGCCCCTGGTGTGCAGGTTTTGAGTTCACTTACGCGGCGTAATGCGGTTAAAGTTGCCGCCGCGGTGACTGTGGAGGAATGTTGTCTTGCCATTGGTGAGGTTGTGGGGCATGAAAGCGTGCTATCCGCCTCCAGAATGAATAGTGCCGTTGTGGTGTTTCTTAATAGCGTAGATAAAGTCAATGAAGTAGTCGAACACGGGATAGTCATTGGTGGTGATTTTGTCTCTGTTCTTCCTCTTTCATTGCCAGCTAAGAGAGTTACTTTATCGAATGTTCCACCGTTCGTAAGTGATGAAATTTTGACCCAAGCTTTATCCCGGTACGGAAAGTTGGTATCTCCGATCAAAAAGATTCCAATCAATAGCGGATCACCTCTGTTGAAACACATTGTTTCTTTTAGGAGATTCGCGTATATGATTATTCAGGATGACGTCGAGCTAGACATGACGCTTAATTTTCGAATTGACAATTTTGAATACGTAATTTTTGTCACTACCGCGAAATCTAAGTGTTTTAGTTGTGGTAAATCTGGACATTTAATTCGCAATTGTCCTGACAAAGTTTCAGAAAGGGAAGCAAACGTTGTGAATGAGAATACTGAGGGTGACATGGTTGAGGAGGTATTGCCGGGGCCGAGCTCGGCTGTGGCGGTGACGGCTACGAGTGTTCCCGGTGAGAGTGTTGATGCGTCGTCTTCACTGCAGCGTGAACACTCGGGCACGATACGCACTAAAACACTTTCAGAGGCTAGTGTCAAAGATTTACTGAGCGTGGCAGAGGTTTCTCAGGATAAAGGAGATGCTGAGCAAAATGAAGTTGCTTTAGAGAATAGTTCATTGCAAGGGGCTTGTGCGACGGACTGTGTGGAGGAAGAGCATTTTTTCAAAATGCCCCATAAAAGGAAGATGGTTAAAAAAAATTTTGATGCCAAAATAAGTAAAACAAGTGAAGTGCAAGACGATATGGATCAGGATACAGAAAGTGATGGTGGGTCTTCTGACTCTAGTATGACACTTTCTCAGGGGGAGTTCATTGGTCGGGATTATGGACTTGATGATATTAAGTTATTCCTTAGATCAACAAAAAATAAACGAGGTGTGAATGTGCAGGAATATTTTCCTGATGTCAAACAGTTCACTGAAAAAGCAAGAAGCCTAATGGCAGAGAGTTGCTTTACAAACAAAGAAGTCTATCGACTTAAGAAAATTGTGAGGAATCTCAATACTGCTTTAAACAATGATGTCTGTTAATTTTCAAAGTAGAATGGTTGATGTTTTTTGGCTATTTGGGTGTTTTTTCTTTTCCTTTTTCTTTTTTATGAGTGAAGTGCATGTAGCTACTTTGAATGTTAACGGTGCAAGAGATTCTAAAAAAAGAGCTACAATATATGAAGTAATTAAACAGAAAGATATTGATGTTGTCTTGTTACAAGAAACTCATAGCGATTTAAAAAATGCTGCTGACTGGGCGAGGGAGTTTGATGGCATCCCTGTGTTAAGCCATAACACTTCAATAAGTGGGGGAGTTGCCATTTTATTCACAAAGAATTTTAGTCCTATCTCTTATGATGTTGATGAAATAGTAAAAGGTAGGCTTTTAAAAGTTAGAGCTGTTTTTGAAAGTTATGTGTTTGTTTTTATTTGTGTATATGTTCCAACTGCACCTGTTGAAAGAATGTTTTTTTTAGACATACTGTGTTCAACTCTACAAAACTGTTGCCCTGAAGATTTTTTGTTCCTAGGTGGTGATTTCAATTGTACTGAGCATAATTTAGATCGAAATCACATTGAGCCTCATTTGGCGTCGCGTAAACGTTTTACTCATATTATTAAAAAGTATGATTTATGTGATGTTTGGAGATCTTTAAATGGTAATGTGAGACAGTACACTTGGGTTCACACACGTGATAATGTTATGTCATTAGCAAGGCTGGACAGAGTTTACAGTTTTAATCACCATCTTAGTATATTCAATAAAAGTTATATAACACCAGTAATTTTTTCAGATCACAGTATGGTGCACTGTAAGTTTATTTTAAGCTCAATAAAACCAAAAAGCGCATACTGGCATTTTAATACTAATTTGTTAAATGATCTTTTTTTTAAGGAATCTTTTAAGTATTTCTGGGAAGCTCACAGAACAAAGAAGTCTTTTTTTTATTCATTGCAACAGTGGTGGGATGTTGGTAAGATAAAAATAAGACAATTTACTCAACAGTATACTCACAACGTTACTAAGGAGTTGACTCGTTCTTTAGAGTTTTTGGAAAGAGAGATAATTGAATTTCAAAATTTGGCTCAATCAACTGGCGAGATTCATTATTTAGAAGCCTGTTCAAAGAAGAAAGCCCAGTTAGCTGATCTACTGGGGCATAAAGTACAGGGGGCTCTGGTCCGTTCACGTTTTCAAAGCATTGACCAGATGGATGCACCATCCCAATACTTTTTCAATCTGGAAAAAAAGAACGGCCAGAAACGGTTTATTCATGGTTTGCGCTCTGAAGATGGAGTTTTATTGTTGGATCCTGCTGGTATTCGGGGAAGGGCAGCACAGTTCTATCAAAATCTGTATAGGAGTGAGCTCAAGTCAGAGTGTTGTGTGGACAACGTTTTCCTTGACAGCCTACCAAAGGTGTCAGAGGAGGATAATAGTGACCTTGAAGAGGTGCTGACCCTGGAAGAGCTTTATAAGGCCCTGCAAAGCATGGAGTCTGGGAGGGCCCCAGGAGTGGATGGCCTCCCGGTTGACTTCTATAAGGCTTTTTGGTTGGAGTTGGGTGTAGATCTGCTGGAGGTACTGAAGGACAGCTTGTCGAAGGGCGGGTTGCCGTTGAGTTGCCGAAGAGCGGTGATCACTCTTCTCCCAAAAAAAGGGGATCTTACAGATATTAAGAACTGGCGCCCTGTCTCGCTTCTCTGCAGTGACTATAAAATACTTTCTAAGGCATTGGGTAACAGATTGGCTGGAGTGTTGGGTCAGGTTATCCATCCGGACCAGACGTACTGTGTCCCTGGTAGATCTATATTCGACAATATTTCTTTAATTCGGGATATTTTTTACGTTTCTAAATTGTTAAATTTGGACTGTGGCTTGATATCTTTGGATCAGGAGAAGGCGTTTGACCGAGTAGAGCACTCATATTTGTGGAGTGCTTTAACAGCTTTTGGTTTTAGCCAGAACTTTATAGACATGCTTAGGGTACTCTATTGTGACGTTGAGAGTTTGCTGAAAATAAATGGTGGCTTATGTGCTCCTTTTCAGGTTCTCCGGGGTATCAGACAAGGTTGCTCCTTGTCCGGAATGTTGTATTCCTTGGCTATTGAGCCATTGCTTCAACAGATAAGAGGTCAATTAAGTGGTTTGTTTTTACCAGTTTGTAGTAATACAATTTGTTTGTCAGCCTATGCCGATGATATTGTGGTGATGATCAACAGACAAAGTGATGTGCAGATTTTACTTCATTTAATTGAAGAATTTAGACTGTTGTCTTCTGCAAAGGTCAATTGGAAAAAAAGTGAGGCTTTATTGTTGGGACAATGGGCTGATGGTAAACCTTGCCTTCCTGATGGGTTGTGTTGGGGGAATGGGGGTATAAAATATTTAGGCGTTTATCTAGGGGATGACAGTGTGTTACAAAAAAATTGGGAGGGGCTGATGGAAAAAGTTAAGGGGCGATTGGACAAGTGGAGATGGTTATTACCAAATATGTCCTATAGGGGGCGAACTCTCATTGTCAACAATTTAGTGGCATCTTCACTTTGGCATAGATTGGTATGTGTAGACCCCTCACCACAGTTTTTAGCGGAAGTTCAAGCTGCCCTTGTGAACTTTTTTTGGGACAAACTACATTGGGTCCCACAGAGTGTTTTATACCTCCCCAAAGATGAAGGTGGGCAAGGTTTGATTCACTTGCAAAGTAGAATGGCTGCTTTTCGGTTACAGTTTTTAAAAAGATTACTTGATGGTTCTACAGATTTCAGCTGGCGTGCTGCGAGCTGCACCATTTTGCACACTATTGGGGGTTTCGGACTGGATAAATCCCTTTTCTTAATGGATCCAACCAAATTGGATTTATCGGAACTGCCTGCTTTCTATCGAAACCTTTTCAAGGTGTGGAGTTTTTTTCGTGTTCACAAGACTGAGAACTCATATTCTCTCCACTGGCTTTTGCAGGAACCACTGATACTTGGGGCTCGCTTGGACATTGCTACTCACTGCTATTTGCCGGGGTTCAGCACCATATTTCTGAAATCCAAGGTTTTTACTTTGGGACATTTGTTGACTTTAACTGGGCCTCAATTTGAGAATGTGGATGTTGTATCCAAGCATTTAGGAATCAGATCTGTTCGTTTATTAACTCGTTTTTTTGTCAAACTTAAATCATGTTTTACAGTTGATGAAGAACATTTGTTAAGAGACTTTTTTACAGGGATTTGTACTCCTGATGTTGAGGATCCTTTTCCGTGTTTAATTATTCAACCCAAACTTGAAGAGGGTATAGGTTTTTTGCTGAAATCAGGTGAATCTTTGATTTTAGATTTCTTGTCAAGTGAAGGAAAAAAACTGTATAGAGCCTGTGTTTTGGTTTTTAATAAGAAAATGTTAGAAAAAAGAACTGATACACCATGGCGTTCTGTTTTTAAACTAAGAAATGATGTAAAACCTGAATGGAGATCATTATATAAGCCACCATTGTCTAAAAGGTTTGGTGATATACAATGGCGAATTCTCCATGGTGCCATTGCTGTCAATTCTTTTATTTCAGTGCTGAATCCAGAAGTTAATTCTGCTTGCCCTTTCTGTCTTCAAAGGGAGACTGTTTTTCATGCTTTTATGCATTGTTTTAGATTAGAACCTTTGTTTATGAGATTAAAAGAATTGTTTTGTAGGTTTGATGAAACTTTTTGTATTGAGACTTTCATTTTGGGTTTTAAGTATTTTCAGAAAAAACGTTTCACCTGTCAATTGTTGAATTTCATTTTAGGGCAAGCAAAAATGGCTATTTATATCAGCAGGAAAAATAGAGTGGAACAAAAGTGTAGCGATGATGTGAACGTGTGTTTTTCAACTTTGATAAAATCTAGAGTTTTGATTGATTTTCGGTTTTATAAAACTATGAGAGATCTTTCATCTTTTGAATTGATATGGTGCAGTCATGGTGCTTTGTGTGCAGTTTGTGAAGGTGATTTGTTTTTTTCTTGGTAATTTATTCAGGTGTTAATATTCTTGGTGTAATGTGTTAAAAGTATTATATGGTCAGTTTATTGTGAAGAGATACTGTTAAAATTGTAAATAAAGTTTTTTCAAAATCAAATCTCTCTCTCTCTCTCTCTCTCTCTCTCTCTCTCTCTCTCTCTCTCTCTCTCTCTCTCTCTCTCTCTCTCTCTCTCTCTCTCTCTCTCTCTCTCTCTCTCTCTCTCTCTCTCTCTCCCTCTCTCTCTCTCTCTCTCTCCCTCTCCCTCTCCTCTCTCTCTCTCTCTCTCTCTCTCTCTCTCTCTCTCTCTCACTCTCTCTCTCTCTCTCTCTCTCTCTCTCTGTCTCTCTCTCTCCATCATCACCAAACCCCTGCCTCAGCCGGAGCGATCCTCTGAGAACCGACTGTGAGCCGAAAGTGCAGACTCAGATCTCTGCCGTAATTACAGCATCACAGCACCAGAGTCATCAAATACGCCCATCGACCCCATGATGTCACAGAACCGCACGGATGCCATCTGTACCGATGATGTCACAGAACCGCACGGATGCCATCTGTACCGATGATGTCACAGAACCGCACGGATGCCATCTGTGCCCATGATGTCACAGAACCGCACGGATGCCATCTGTGCCGATGATGTCACAGAACCGCACGGATGCCATCTGTACCGATGATGTCACAGAACCGCACGGATGCCATCTGTACCGATGATGTCACAGAACCGCACGGATGCCATCTGTGCCCATGATGCTCTGCAATCGTCCTCCTGTTAACAGAGCTCAATCCCTCAATGCAAAACAAACCCTTACACCAGAACCGGCAGAATAAAGCTAGAGCGGGCTTCAAGAGCCGTCACACCAGGGCTCATTTTGACAGCATATTTTGATTTAGTCCTAGTCTTTTGACTAAAATGCCATAGTCATATTTTAGTCGCCTGAATTGTTTTTAGTTTTAGTCAACTAAATATCATAAGATTTATAAGATCATAATCTACAGTAGTTTTAGTCTCCTAAAATCTAATGAGTTTAGTTCAATTGTAATACATTAAGCATTTAAGCGTCACATAACGACTGTCACTCAAACTGACATTTTGACATCATTTTGTTTTTGACATTAAAAATACACGAAAGAGCTCAATTCACTTTTTTGTTTATCTATATATTGTATCTCTATAGTTTTTATAACTTTGTATTTCTGTTTTAGTCAGTAGGCCATATCAGGTTAAGCTAAAGCTTCAAATACGTTTATTTATTTATTTAATTTCAAGTAATGAAGATTTTTTGAATGGTTTTAGTGAACTATTGTAACCCTGATACTTTATTGAATATGTGTCAAATTCTGGTCTTTCCTCCTGACTATGAATTAAATGGGAATGAAATTAAATACAGTTTATTGTGTAAGTAAAAATGAAAATCTAATGCGTGACTTTTACTGATAAACCAGCTGGAAATACACCAGGACTCTTATTTTGAAATGTCTGCGCCTCTATTGCAGTTGCAGGAGCTCATTCAAGTTCAGGAGATCAAATATGCTTCATTACAACCGTCTAAAACATATTACTATATAAACATGATAAAGTAAACACTGTCATTCTTCATCAGCATTAGCTCATAGGCATAAATGTGTGTTATTGATTGAGCCGCTCTGGAGCTGGATTGGGTGTGTGTGTGTGTGTGTGTGTGTGTGTGTGTGTGTGTGTGTGTGTGTGTGTGTGTGTGTGTGTGTGTGTGTGTGTGAGTGTGTGTGTGTGTGTGTGTGTTATTGATTGAGCCGCTCTGGAGCTGGATTGGGTGTGTGTGTGTGTGTGTGTGTGTGTATGTGTGTGTGTGTGTGTGTGTGTGTGTGTGTGTGTGTGTGTGTGAGTGTGTGTGTGTGTGTGTGTTATTGATTGAGCCGCTCTGGAGCTGGATTGGGTGTGTGTGTGTGTGTGTGTTATTGATTGAGCCGCTCTGGAGCTGGATTGGGTGTGTGTGTGTGTGTGTGTGTGTGTGTGTGTGTGTGTGTGTGTGTGTGTGTGTGTGTGTGTGTGTGTGAGTGTGTGTGAGTGTGTGTGAGTGTGTTATTGATTGAGCCGCTCTGGAGCTGGATTGGGGGTGTGTGTGTGTGTGTGTGTGTGTGTGTGTGTGTGTGTGTGTGTGTTATTGATTGAGCCGCTCTGGAGCTGGATTGGGGGTGTGTGTGTGTGTGTGTGTGTGTGTGTGTGTGTGTGTGTGTGTGTGTGTGTGTGTGTGTGTGTGTGTGTGTGTGTGTGTTATTGATTGAGCCACTCTGGAGCTGGATTGGGGGTGTGTGTGTGTGTGTGTGTGTGTGTGTGTGTGTGTGTGTGTGTGTGTGTGTGTGTGTGTGTGTGTGTGTGTGTGTGTGTGTGTGTGTGTGTGTGTGTGTGTGTGTGTGTGAGCCTGTAGATTGTGTGTTTTCCAGAGGTTAGATCAGTTCAGATCAAATGTGTTCAGATCTATATTCAGATATCAGATCTATATTCAGATATTAGATCTATATTCAGATATCAGATCTATATTCAGATATCAGATCTATATTCAGATATCAGATCTATATTCAGATCTATATTCAGATATCAGATCTATATTCAGATCTATATTCAGATATCAGATCTATATTCAGATATCAGATCTATATTCAGATATCAGATCTATATTCAGATCTATATTCAGATATCAAACACACAATAAAGACACTAGAGCTGGACGTGTCCTCTGGACTGTGTTCGGACAATAAAACCACATTTATTATTTACAAAAATCAAGTTATTGTCCAAACAGCTCAGAAATGTAATGAAGAATATGTATTATGTTTCATAGTTAAGCTTCAGAAGAGTTATTTTTCTCTACGCTCGTGTTTGCCTGCTCAGACGCCTCTTTAAACAGCCAGAGATGGATGTAAGGAGGAGAGTGTGTGTGAGTGTGTGTGTGTGTGTGTGTGTGTGTGTGTGTGTGTGTGTGTGTGTGTGTGTGTGTGTGTGTGTGTGTGTGTGTGTGTGTGTGTGTGTGTGTGTGTGTGTGTGTGTGTGTGTGTGTGTGAGAGACGGCAGAGCACAGATTTCACACCGCTAACACTGCCAGATTCCCTTCCTACACAAACACACACACACCGCAGAATTAGTGCTTAAAATGGTGTCATTAGATGGATTTTTACGTGTACATTTATAAAGGTTTTTGCACCAAAAAAAAAAAAAGCGAGAAAAAAACGATTTTCTGTCTGAAATGATGCACTTTTAAGGCGTGGCTGCTTCAAATCTGATCAGTAAACAGCCCCTGCTATGATTGGCTAATGTCACTGCACAGGAAACAGCATCAACTCACCACTGAAATGATCCACGTAAAAACATCATTTACAAAGTATTATGAAATATGTGTTGCGAGTCAAATGCTCCGAACAAACATATGATTGGGCCGCGGGGATCTTCTGTACAGAGACTCTAAACTGGACGATCAAAGCAAACGTCGACTCAAGCGCATCAGAGACTGGGACTGAACACCAGTGGGCGGAGCCTGTAGCACCGGTGGGCGGAGCCTGTAGCACCGGTGGGCGGAGCATACGGTGCAATGATGTGTAACTATTGGTCAATGTTTTGCTCTGGAGGCGGGCATATGCAAATGTGTTGCCCGTGTGACAAAGGTATGGAAATTTCACATCACGATTATAGTGACCCAAATTATCACGGTTATCAATATTATCACGGTTTTGCTCAAATGAGATGAACGTGTTCAAACAGAACAGATGCACACACTTAAAACATTTCAACAAGTTTTATATTTGAAAATCAACAAACAACAAATAACTAAAGCAGCTCTATGCACTTTTTTAAGCTAGATTCTGTTCTGTGGGATTTCCTTCCTTATAACGGCCGTCGACAATAGCAACGCATAAATAATAATAATTTGGTGTAAATATAATCTTTAATATTGTCTCTGCTTGATAATATTGCTTGATAATATATTTACAGTGTTCTATCAGCTATGACACATTTAAATCTAGCATATATTAGAGCCCAAACAGTATCCTAGTGAAGTAATGCATATCCGTATTTTTAAATGATTTGATAGTTTGTTGTAATAAATATCAAAAATCCAAAAGGTGTGCATCATACCTGACACCTAGATGAACACTTTACAGCCGGTCTCTTCAAATGCTTTTGCCATCATGTGAGCGCACTAAAGAACTGCCCATGACACACGCGTGTCCACTCGTCTTCATCATGTGAGCGCACTAAAGAACTGCCCATGACACACGCGTGTCCACTCGTCTTCATCATGTGAGCGCACTAAAGAACTGCACATGACACACGCGTGTCCACTCGTCTTCATCATATGAGCGCACTAAAGAACTGCCCATGACACACGCGTGTCCACTCGTCTTCATCATGTGAGCGCACTAAAGAACTGCACATGACACACGCGTGTCCACTCGTCTTCATCATGTGAGCGCACTAAAGAACTGCCCATGACACACGCGTGTCCACTCGTCTTCATCATGTGAGCGCACTAAAGAACTGCACATGACACACGCGTGTCCACTCGTCTTCATCATGTGAGCGCACTAAAGAACTGCCCATGACACACGCGTGTCCACTCGTCTTCATCATGTGAGCGCACTAAAGAACTGCCCATGACACACGCGTGTCCACTCGTCTTCATCATGTGAGCGCACTAAAGAACTGCCCATGACACACGCGTGTCCACTCGTCTTCATCATGTGAGCGCACTAAAGAACTGCCCATGACACACGCGTGTCCACTCGTCTTCATCATGTGAGCGCACTAAAGAACTGCCCATGACACACGCGTGTCCACTCGTCTTCATCATGTGAGCGCACTAAAGAACTGCACATGACACACGCGTGTCCACTCGTCTTCATCATGTGAGCGCACTAAAGAACTGCCCATGACACACGCGTGTCCACTCGTCTTCATCATGTGAGCGCACTAAAGAACTGCCCATGACACACGCGTGTCCACTCGTCTTCATCATGTGAGCGCACTAAAGAACTGCCCATGACACACGCGTGTCCACTCGTCTTCATCATGTGAGCGCACTAAAGAACTGCCCATGACACACACGTGTCCACTCGTCTTCATCATGTGAGCGCACTAAAGAACTGCCCATGACACACGCGTGTCCACTCGTCTTCATCATGTGAGCGCACTAAAGAACTGCCCATGACACACGCGTGTCCACTCGTCTTCATCATGTGAGCGCACTAAAGAACTGCCCATGACACACGCGTGTCCACTCGTCTTCATCATGTGAGCGCACTAAAGAACTGCACATGACACACGCGTGTCCACTCGTCTTCATCATGTGAGCGCACTAAAGAACTGCCCATGACACACACGTGTCCACTCGTCTTCATCATGTGAGCGCACTAAAGAACTGCCCATGACACACGCATGTCCACTCGTCTTCATCATGTGAGCGCACTAAAGAACTGCACATGACACACGCGTGTCCACTCATCTTCATCATATGAGCGCACTAAAGAACTGCACATGACACACGCGTGTCCACTCGTCTTCATCATGTGAGCGCACTAAAGAACTGCACATGACACACGCGTGTCCACTCGTCATCATCATGTGAGCGCACTAAAGAACTGCCCATGACACACGCGTGTCCACTCGTCTTCATCATGTGAGCGCACTAAAGAACTGCCCATGACACACGCGTGTCCACTCGTCTTCATCATGTGAGCGCACTAAAGAACTGCCCATGACACACGCGTGTCCACTCGTCTTCATCATGTGAGCGCACTAAAGAACTGCCCATGACACACGCGTGTCCACTCGTCTTCATCATGTGAGCGCACTAAAGAACTGCACATGACACACGCGTGTCCACTCGTCTTCATCATATGAGCGCACTAAAGAACTGCACATGACACACGCGTGTCCACTCGTCTTCATCATGTGAGCGCACTAAAGAACTGCCCATGACACACGCGTGTCCACTCGTCTTCATCATGTGAGCGCACTAAAGAACTGCCCATGACACACGCGTGTCCACTCGTCTTCATCATGCGAGCGCACTAAAGAACTGCCCATGACACACGCGTGTCCACTCGTCTTCATCATGCGAGCGCACTAAAGAACTGCCCATGACACACGCGTGTCCACTCGTCTTCATCATGCGAGCGCACTAAAGAACTGCCCATGACACACGCGTGTCCACTCGTCTTCATCATGCGAGCGCACTAAAGAACTGCCCATGACACACGCGTGTCCACTCGTCTTCATCATGTGAGCGCACTAAAGAACTGCACATGACACACGCGTGTCCACTCGTCTTCATCATGTGAGCGCACTAAAGAACTGCCCATGACACACGCGTGTCCACTCGTCTTCATCATGTGAGCGCACTAAAGAACTGCCCATGACACACGCGTGTCCACTCATCTTCATCATGTGAGCGCACTAAAGAACTGCACATGACACACGCGTGTCCACTCGTCTTCATCATGTGAGCGCACTAAAGAACTGCACATGACACACGCGTGTCCACTCGTCTTCATCATGTGAGCGCACTAAAGAACTGCCCATGACACACGCGTGTCCACTCGTCTTCATCATGTGAGCGCACTAAAGAACTGCCCATGACACACGCGTGTCCACTCGTCTTCATCATGTGAGCGCACTAAAGAACTGCCCATGACACACGCGTGTCCACTCGTCTTCATCATGTGAGCGCACTAAAGAACTGCCCATGACACACGCGTGTCCACTCGTCTTCATCATGTGAGCGCACTAAAGAACTGCCCATGACACACGCGTGTCCACTCGTCTTCATCATGCGAGCGCACTAAAGAACTGCCCATGACACACGCGTGTCCACTCGTCTTCATCATGTGAGCGCACTAAAGAACTGCCCATGACACACGCGTGTCCACTCGTCTTCATCATGCGAGCGCACTAAAGAACTGCCCATGACACACGCGTGTCCACTCGTCTTCATCATGTGAGCGCACTAAAGAACTGCCCATGACACACGCGTGTCCACTCGTCTTCATCATGTGAGCGCACTAAAGAACTGCACATGACACACGCGTGTCCACTCGTCTTCATCATGTGAGCGCACTAAAGAACTGCCCATGACACACGCGTGTCCACTCGTCTTCATCATGTGAGCGCACTAAAGAACTGCCCATGACACACGCGTGTCCACTCGTCTTCATCATGTGAGCGCACTAAAGAACTGCACATGACACACGCGTGTCCACTCGTCTTCATCATGTGAGCGCACTAAAGAACTGCCCATGACACACGCGTGTCCACTCGTCTTCATCATGTGAGCGCACTAAAGAACTGCACATGACACACGCGTGTCCACTCGTCTTCATCATGTGAGCGCACTAAAGAACTGCCCATGACACACGCGTGTCCACTCGTCTTCATCATGTGAGCGCACTAAAGAACTGCACATGACACACGCGTGTCCACTCGTCTTCATCATGCGAGCGCACTAAAGAACTGCCCATGACACACGAGTGTCCACTCGTCTTCATCATGTGAGCGCACTAAAGAACTGCACATGACACACGCGTGTCCACTCGTCATCATCATGTGAGCGCACTAAAGAACTGCCCATGACACACGCGTGTCCACTCGTCTTCATCATGTGAGCGCACTAAAGAACTGCACATGACACACGCGTGTCCACTCGTCTTCATCATGTGAGCGCACTAAAGAACTGCCCATGACACACGCGTGTCCACTCGTCTTCATCATGTGAGCGCACTAAAGAACTGCACATGACACACGCGTGTCCACTCGTCTTCATCATGTGAGCGCACTAAAGAACTGCCCATGACACACGCGTGTCCACTCGTCTTCATCATGTGTTCGGCATCTGGACACTGATTGGTTTGTAACCGGACGTGTGTCTGACCGTCTGATGTCAAGAGTGAATGAACGGACTCATATCGCCGCCACTAGTGATCAGTCGCATTGCTGGACTATTTTCTTCTCGTTACATTTAAAAGTGGACATTTCAAGCTTTATATTCACATATTTCTCATGTTTGTGAGACGAGTAGCTTCGGTTTATTTGAGACGCTCTCCAGTTCATGTGTAAAGCATGTGATCGCTCCCGTGATTATGGTCTGCTATAGACTATTGCTTCTTATTTATTAAATCCAGGCAATTATCTGATTAAACGTTGATTAAAATTAAGATACAATTTATACAAAACGAAATTCACATTAAAGAAAGGCTTTCTAAGCAAAATCATACAAAATTTCTTTCAAAATCATTTCTGACCTTCTGACATATTGCGCATCTTTTCACTTTTCATTATCAATGTAGCCTAGATGAAATTAAAAAATAACATTATAATATTTAAACATAAGCAGGAACTTCCTGTAAATGCTCTGAAAGTCTGAACCGTACAGAAAATGCTTTCACACTACAAACGAACTGAAGCTTTGTTCAGTTTGATCCGGAGCGAGTCGACCTCTTTTCGTCGGACCAAATGTCGTCTGTTTGGTCCGGCCCGTGGTCAGGGGAGGTTTCACACCGGCCATTTTGATTCAGACCAAACTGAAAAGTCAAGGTGTGTGTGAAAGCGCCCTAAGTTTCCCTCTGGACTTTTGTGAAAGCCTAAATATAACCACACCTCAGATTTGGTCCTTTTAGAAGACTGAACTATCCCCTTCTGCCATTTCTTCTCATTTAAAAAATAACGTTGCGCGCTGACTGGACAGGATTTACCACGAGTTTTCAAAATCGTGATAATCACACGCGGTTTTAATGATACTAACCGTCAATACATTTTATCGTGAAATCGGTAATCGTTTCATCCCTAATATCCACACAAGCTGTTTTTCTAGCTTGATTAATGAAATGCTTAGTGTATAGCGAGGAGCACGTTTAAGCTCTGAAACTTGCAGGAAGTGTTAATGGTGCAGAGATCTCTTATATGTCAACAGATCAAGGCAAATTAGATTTTTAACTGCACCAGACTTCCTTCGTTCCCGCAGCTTTAATAACCATAAATTCTCCACATGCCGGATTTACTCAGCGTCAGCTTTAATGTTGCATAATTACTGTGACAAAAGATGTGGCGTGCCAACAAACACATTACATCTTTCTTCAGCTCTTCTCTGGCTGCATCCACACCGGTTCTGCCCTCATACGCCGCAAAACTGGATGGTGGATTTGATTATGAATAGTGTGAAAGAGTTCACTCACGCTGGCGATGGTGGATTTGATTATGAATAGTGTGAAAGAGTTCACTCACGCTGGCGATGGTGGTTTTGATTATGAATAGTGTGAAAGAGTTCACTCACGCTGGCGATGGTGGTTTTTGATTATGAATAGTGTGAAAGAGTTCACTCACGCTGGTGATGGTGGTCTGGTCCACTGTGTCCGGCCCGATCTCTTGGTTGATGTAAAGCAGGGCGTACAGATATCCGGCTCGTCCATACAACAGCTCATCAGGAATATCAGAGTCTGGACTGAGGACTGAGCGCTGGAGCTGGAGCAATCTGGAACACACATCAGCGCAATATACATTCAGTATCATACACGTTAAAGGTGCAATATGTACGATTTTTGCAGTAAAATGTCCACTAGGCCAGTGTTATATATTTTGTTCAGTTGAGTACTTACAATATCCCAAATGTTTACAACTATTTGTAAATT
This sequence comes from Gobio gobio, assembly GCF_949357685.1. NCBI lineage: Eukaryota > Metazoa > Chordata > Actinopteri > Cypriniformes > Gobionidae > Gobio > Gobio gobio. The sequence continues at coordinate 1,394,891 of NC_137119.1, read as the reverse complement.
GTGAGAAAAGTGTGATTTTAAAGCAGCACTAGGTAGTTTTTGCTCTCGGCTCCCCCTACAGTTGGGAAACAGTATTGTCCTCTACTATTGTCGTAAACTGTCATTCTACATCAGGGGATGCATCGCATGTGCATTTGTTGACATGACAACTATGATAGCCCTGAACACTGCAGGAGGAGTTTACATGCGTGTTCTGCTTGCGTCGCGTGTGAAATGTCTTCATCCCAGGTACAGTGGCATATGTTTCAGCATGTCATATGAATATCATTTCATGGGTTTTATTTTTTTCAAACGCCAAATGATCGCGATGCTCACGTTTACAAGCCAGTGTCATTATAGTAGCCTAGTCTATTGGTTCCCGTTTTACAGAATCTATATGATACTTCAATTCAATGTTTGAGTGGTAGGAAATAACCATATAGCGTCAATATTATAATATCAAGCTACCCTAGATGAATCTGCAAATTTGAAAAATCGATTTGCATTATAGCTTGAGGAAAGACAAATAAACCAATATCACAGACATGTTAGGTATCCTAAAATATTTTTTATACGATTTTATACGTCTTATGTATTTACTTGCAAGAATGTAGCCGCTCCTCCTCCAGCTCACGCCAACGAGCAAACGCTGGCCAATGTTGATCCTCCTGCCTTTAATCCCATCACTTTCTCCTTTCCTCTTTTTACTTTCCTCCGACAAAACTTTTGCTTTTTTATTTTTCTGTGCTGCTTCAGCCATGACTATAACATCCGGTAAACAAATGATAGTTTTTCTCGCACGTCCGAATTTAAGGAAATGGTGGTGGAAGTGACGTATATGCCGTAAAGCAGTCGAATTTTGTAGTTCTTTTTTTTCTCGGGTTACTACCCGAAACCCGAAGTTTAAAAGTACGATTAAAAACGATACAGACCCCGTCAGGCTATGGCAGACGTGTCATTCAACCTATTGTAAGTCGATGTATCATCACAAGAGGTTTGAAAATATATTATAAAGGTTGAAAAGTTACCTAGTGCTGCTTTAAGGAACCGGGATGTGTGAGGGCGTGGCTTGTCAGTAGCCGTGTTTCCATTACCCTTCAAATTGCGCAAATTGAAATTGTGAATTGAAAATACGCCCAATGGAAATTCGCCAATTTCACAAAAAACTCCCATATATCGTAAAAAAGTTTTTACGCTCGCATGAGGAGGTTTTTCAGGCAATAAGAAAAAGGAAATTTTCACAAAACTGCAATGGAAACAGTCAGCTGGTACAGTCACACATTGCTCTCACATAGGGACTACTTCTTTTTTTTTTCACTCAAGTATGTCGTAATAACGAGATCTTATGTCGTTAAAATTACATATATTTTGTCCTAATAAGGACAGTGGCGTAACTTTATAATGACGGACCCCGGGGCAGCCACACATATCATAACTATCTATAGATCTACTGTAATTAAGACATTCTAGAAATGTATTAAAACAGAAAGACGCTGTAGTTTCAGCCTTACTCAAAGACTGAGGAAACAGGCCAGTTACGCACGTCAATCCATTCCCAACGATCTTGGTTTGCTTCTTATTTATTAAATACAGCCAAATAGTTGATTAAACATTGATCAAAATTCAAATACAATTTATACATAACTAAATTAATTTTGAAGAAAGACTTTCTAGAAAACAAAATTCAATGAAGTGCTCAAAATCATGTCTCCATATGCGCATCTGATTATGTGCCTTATGCTGCTCACTTTTCATAATCAACATATGAAATAAAAATATACAATATTTAAACATAACCTAACTATGAAACTAAATAGGATACGTTTTCTTTAACCCTCTGTCCGACGAAGTAGTCGCGGCTTCTGATGGATTTTTTCCTTTATGACAGCGGAAAGAACTCACAATACTCCGTCATTTTTAGCCATACAGAGATTAGTATAAGATATAATTATAAACAATAAAAATAAATTTCAGTACCGACTTGACATTGCGGTCGGTACTTTTGACAACATTACAGTCATGTTAAAAACATGAATCCATTAACATTATTTCCCCATAAACATTATTAGATCCATCTGTATGATCCCACGTCATCAATCTTGTTATTGTTCAGGGGCCGGATTCACGAAAATTCTTAAGATAAATTCTAAGAAGTTCGTAGGAATGTCCCTAAGTGCAATTCTTGAAAAATTCTTAAGAAGTTCTCAAATATTTTCTTAAGAACATCTTCATTTCTTACTTAGGAAGAAAATAAAAGGTGTTATTTTATTGAAAGGTATTACTGAAGACTTGCTGAATGAAAAACACCTCAAAGCCGTCTTTCTGCGCTTCCTGCAGATTACCGGAGATATCCTCATAAGTCAAGTCAAGTCAAGTCAACTTTATTTATATAGCGCTTTTAACAATGTAGATTGTTTCAAAGCAGCTTTACAGTGTTAAACAGGAAAATAATGCAGCATAATTTTATTCAGCTGTATAGCCATTCTGGAAAAATTTCAAGTATCATACAGTGACAGTGTGGGCTTTAGATCAATAATTTGATCAGTAATTTAGTTTAAATGGTTAATTTAGTTTATTATTTAGATGTATTTCGATGTTTAGTTGAAAAATTTAGTGTCCCCAAGTGTTTAAGTGTGTGTTTAAGTTTAGTGTTTAAGTGTGCAGACTATTTTCTAATTAACTATTGAGTTAATCACTCAATGTTGTGTTTTTAATGTGCCGTGTCTGTAAAATCGTTATTTTATAAGAGCCTAGCCATTTATCAAGAACGCTGCTCGGGTACAATAAAATTGTAAAATAGGCGCTCTCTTTATAAATAAACCTTTAAACAAGTGCATTCTCGCCTGAAAAGTCTTAAAACTACAATTTGTGACACATATTTCTTAACATAGTAGTATTTTTAAATTACGCTGGGTTTCTCGTCCGCTATTGACTCTTGCTGGTTGCTGGTTTTATACTCGTCCATATGGTACGATTAGTTATAAATATTATATTTAGCTAGCTACTGTTATGTTGTAATGCTTACTATTTGAAATACATTCGTTAAACATCTTACATTTGGGTATTTAAGATAGGTTAGAGGTTATCCTAACTTTAAGAAGTTATTTACGATGATTTTAAAGAACATTCTTTTCGTGAATATGAATACTTCTTCAATTTTATCTTAAAGGTCCCATGGCATGAAAATTTCATTTTTATGAGTTTTTTTAACATTAATATGAGTTCCCCTAGCCTGTATATGGTCCCCAAGTGGCTAGAAATGTTGATGGGTGTAAACCGAGTTCTGGCTGTCTTTCTCTGCCTTTGAGAAAATGAGAGCTCAGATGAGCTGATCTGGAATTTTCCTGTTATGACATCATACCAGGAAAGGTTACCTCCCCTTCCTCTGCAACATAATCTAACACTCATTTCAAATGCAAAGATGTCAGCCAATCACAACAGTGGGTGTTTTCACTGAAGTCTCACAGCAGACACGCCTCTTGAAACAGGGCATTCAGCCAGAGGGGTAATAACAGTATAGAAAAAATGCCTTTTATTTCTAAATTATGAAAAGTTTTAATGTAAAAATCATACTAACAATATAAGTACACCTCAGGAAACAGTATAAAATAATAGAAAAATGCCATGCCATGGGACCTTTAAGAACAATCATAAGAAAACATTCTTAAGAAAAGTATTTGGGAATACAAAATATTCTTATATTTTTTCTTAAGTTAGAAAATAAGAATAATTTCTTCCTTAAGTTTTGTGAATCCGGCCCCTGAAGAGTTTAGCGACCCCTAGTGGCGACAAAATACACGTGTGGGAAAAACACAATGTGTTAAGAGCAAAATAAGCACAATGTTGGTTCAGGGTTCACCGGAAACACGCTGAGCTCTGCAGTCTCAGGCGATCTATGAGAGAAACACACACTCACTACTACACACGCGTGTGTGTTTCTCACACGCCAACACGCCTCACAGGACCAGAAGCAATTTCCACCTCCAGCTCTTCAATCAAATCCAAATCAATGCTCTTCCCACTGCTCTGCAAACAGAGGAAGAGTGGAGAGAACACACTCTGGTGTTTCAACACTCACAGAGGCTAATATAATTCGAATTAATGACAGCTAATCAAATGTAGACAATTTGGTTAAAGTGCCCCTATTACGCTTTCAAATATCCCATCATGCCGTGTGTAATAGAGCTGTGTGTGAGTGGAAAAGCTCTGCGGTTTCAGATAAATGAGTTAGTCTCCTAAAAGAAAGAGTTGATCTGAACGGAGTCTCATGTCCTGTGTAACGATGAAACACATTAGCATAATCCCGCCTCTGATCCACTAAAGCGGACGTGTTAGAGCATTTCCATGGTCACTTCTGAGGTTTGATCGGGCCAGAGTAACCCTTGACCCTGCCCAGAAACGCAGAGGATAGAGCAATTAAAGGGTTTTTAACCTCTGATGCATGTAAACGCCAAAACAACATTAGGAGCCTTTTAACCCCTTAAAGGGTTAGTTCACCCAAAACTGTAAATTGTGTCATTAATGACTGAGCCTCATGTGGTTGGACACCCGTCAGACCTCCGTTCATCTTCAGACACAAATGAAGATATTTTAGTGTAAATCTGATGCTCTGAAAGGCCTCCATTGGCTCAACTTTACACTCTCAAGACCCTTAAAAGACACTAAAGACTAAAGTTACAAAGTCCATCTCACTACAGTGGCTCTACAATAACTTTATGAAGACGAGAATAGTTTCTGTGCACAAAAAAACCCTAAATAACGACTTATATAGTGATGACGATTTCAAAACACAGCATCATGAAGCTTCGAAGCTTTATGAATCAGTGAGTCGATTCCTGATTCATGAAACCGCTGAATCGACTCACTTATTCATAACGCTCTGAACCGCTGAATCGACTCACTGATTCATAACGCTCTGAACCGCTGAATCGACTCACTGATTCATAACGCTCTGAACCGCTGAATCGACTCACTGATTAATAACACTCTGAACCGCTGAATCGACTCACTGATTCATAACGGTCTGAACCACTGAATCGACTCACTGATTCATAATGCTCTGAACCGCTGAATCGACTCACTGATTAATAACCCTCTGAACCGCTGAATCGACTCACTGATTAATAACGCTCTGAACCACTGAATCGACTCACTGATTAATAACGCTCTGAACCGCTGAATCGACTCACTGATTCATAACGCTCTGAACCACTGAATCGACTCACTGATTAATAACGCTCTGAACCACTGAATCGACTCAGATTCATAACGCTCTGAACCACTGAATCGACTCACTGATTAATAACGCTCTGAACCACTGAATCGACTCACTGAGGGTCAGTCATTCATGACAATTTACAGTTTACATTTTTGGGTGAACTAACCCTTTAATGTCGAGCCCTGCCTTACTGAGAGCCAGAGAGAAAAGAGCAACAGAAAGTGTGAGATGGTTCTCACTTAGCGAGGCAGTCCTGGGCCTCGGCCTGGTTCTTCAGGAGATGGTGGACCACAGCAGCCACAGCGAGCGGCCCAGAGTCTCCGCACAGGAAGCTGACCCGCCGCCCGTTCAGGTTCCTCAGCGCCCGCTTGACGTAATCCAGAGCGCGCTGCAGATGTGCAGCTTCCAGAGTCCCGCGGTACAGCCTCAGGTACAGCAGCGCAATGCCTGCGACACACAATCATCAGCCTTTACTTCATATGACGGTTGACATTTTCTCGGCACATTTGGAAAAAATGAGTCTAAAACCCTGATTTGAGCCCTGATTTTGTAGACCACAGGCCTGTGCGCACCGAGACGTTTTTCGGCGAGTCTTTGTGTTCACACCCAAGCGATTTCCACTGGCGATGCGGCGAGTGAACGTGCACTTCGCACTTCTGACACTCGCTTGTCACGCAGAAGAAGAAGATGGACAGTATTTACGTGCTTGCCAACACCATTCACACACTTTTGTTAACTGGCAAGCAGCATTAGCAGCTCATCTTCTTCTTTGTCTACTTACTTCCTCTTCATCATATCAGTAGCTATGTTTCCATCCACCTATTTTTATGTGCATTTTAGGATATCGCATCAAAAAATGCTGAATGGAAACGCCAAAATGCGCATAAATTCTAAAAATGCGCATAAAAAAACGTATGCACTCGTTTGAGTCAGATAAATGTTCTATCCGATACGAAAATATGCGCATAAACTATGATGGAAATGCATTTACCGAATAAATTCCTTGATGCGCATAAAAAAACAATGTAACAGCATAACTGTATTAACCAGCGAACAAATCTTGTTTGCAAAACATCTGCAATGCTGTTTTGGTCTTTAAGAAGTCTGTTGTCAAAGATGCTCTGCATATTTCCCTCCTGTCTTACATGTGTTCCCAAACAGCACATCTGCCTCTGAAAGCATGACAACAAGTTTATTGAGACACTCAAGTTTCTCTGAGAAACAAATAATTTAATATATACGAAAACTATTATATATGGTGGCTTCTGTTATTACTGTGTTTCTTTGTGATTTTTTTAGCAGTAGTTTATCAGGAAGTGGCGATTATGTTCTCTTCGACTCACTGGATGGAAACGGTGCTTTATTCGTACATTTTTTATGCGATATTGCATTTTTGCGCATAAATTACATTCGCAACTTTGGATGGAAACATAGCTAATGTGTGCTCGGCAAGACCGTTTTGTACCAAGTGGTGTTTTACTGTAACTTCAGCAGCTCCAGGCACATCAACTAAAGCGAAGATCTCATTGGTCGGACAGTTTTTAACACGCCGCATCAAAACAAAAAAACAAGGCGTTTTTTTTTTTATTACACTTGTGCGCCTGGCGTTTTGCGCGTCGGTGTGCACACTCAAATTGGCGCCATTTGTTTAGTCACGAGGTGTTAAACGTCGGCGATAAACGAGCACGAAAATCGCCCGGTGTGAACAGGCCTTAACACAATCTTGACATCCGAACAGGCAATAGTTAAATTAATGGAGAGACTAGATACTTTTGGACAGAATGTTGGTTTGTAATTAATTAATATGTAGAATTCACTGTAAAATCCAAATTATGTTCCATTCTTCAAGAGTTTAGGGAAATGCTTTTCTTTTGTATCGCAGTAACAGCGTTTGATGAATGAACACTGGATTTGGTGCTCTGTATTATATTATATTACTCTATTGACTGAAAGAGCCATGGCTTAAGCGGTGTGGGACTGACCTGTCCAGCCGGTGTAGGTGGAGAAATCATGTGGATCTGCAGTCTTCAGGCCCTCCTCCATTTGTTGGAGAAGATCTTTGATTTTGCTTTGCACTTTCCTCTGAAAGGCGTCACTGATCTATTTCCAGAGAAGGAAAGAAGAGTTTGTAAGTGAGTGTTCAAGATTCATTTAGCAAGCAGTCGTCGTACAAACTAGATGACATAAGACACTGAGTATCGTACAGAGATAAAGCACAGGGTTCAGAACGTTAGCGGACCACATACAGAGCCCTGTGGAATCTCCATCAGATTCAACAAATCACTCGTTAAAATATACACATATCATATCATACACACACTTCTAACACTAATAAAGTAAACTGTGCTTTAGAGACCTCATGGCCTGAGCCACTGCTCGTCATTTCATGAATATTTGCAAACGTTTGACACTCGCCAAGTTTCTTTCTAAAGGTGATTTGCTCTATTTTGATCACTACCATGTTTACATCTGAACTATAAACGTTATCTGAATGAGTGTAAGACTGATGTGATGTTGAAAAGACTGTTCCATATCTATACACAGTGCCCATCATACACTTCTGGGAGCCCTGAGCGTATGAACTGGCTTTCTATATGCAAGATTTTCTAAGGAAACTACAGCATGATCAATAAAAAAGGCGAGGTTGGTTCAACCCAAATGTGGGTCAAATATGGACAAACCCTAGCCTAGAAATCTAGACGCATCCTAGATGTATAATTTGCAGCCAGGGCGTTTAGCAACTCTCCGTTGCTTTGCGAGCTTGAAAAACCAAACTCTAGTCAGGCCAATCACAGCGTGTATAGAGTCGATGGGCGGGCTTAACCCTTGTGTTATGTTGCGGGTCAATTTGACCCGTTTTGATTTTTAAGTTGTCAGAAATATCAGTTAACCTATGTTTTTTTTCTTAAAATTTTGTGACTTTTTCTCATTTAGGGTCATGAACATGCATGCAAAGTTTCAACACACTGATGTGTTTTGACATATACACACACATTTACTGTTACGTTCGTGATGTTCACGGGTCAATTTGACCCGCATATTTTAATGTTCTAAGGCAATTGTAGAGACCCAAAATACTAACATTTCTTGGTTATATTTTGTTATTTTAGTTTTTTACTAACCTATGAAGCTAAAAAAATTTGCTTTTTCCCATTTTTTTCAATACAGAAATATTTTTTGTATGCCACAAATGGTAAAAATTAGCTATAATTTCTTTTTTCAATCTATCTGAAATACTATCTAACCCACATTGTTTTTCTTGAAATTGTGTGACCTTTTCTCACTTAGGGTCATTAACATGCATGCAAAGTTTCAACATGCTGATGCGTTGTGAAATGTACATATTAAAATGTTATACACTCTTGCGGTGTGTGGGTCAATTTGCCCCATATAGGACAGATATTCAAAAACAACTGTACAGACACAAAATACACAACACTGTGTGTGTCAGAGCTCTTCAACTCTAGCCCTGAAGAGCTGAGATTAACAACTTCATCAAGCAGTGTTTTCAAATCGGCCATCACTGTATAAGTCGTAAAAGTAAAGTTTAAAACAAGTTATAGAAGTTTATGTAAAATATATAACATATATACATTTACATTATTATATTTTATTTAAAATATACATTTTACAAAACATGTTCAACTCTAAAACCTCAAGAAAATCAAAGCTAAATATCTGAACAAATTCTGTGCCAAATTTTAGGTTGATATCTCAAAAGAATATATGTTTTTGTGCGCCGTACCAACGTTTTCCACTAGATGACATGTAGGCTCTTCGATTTCCATAAATGGTTTGAGTGATCTGAACGTTATATTTCATACTTTTCAAAATATCTATGAAGTAGACATCCTATTCAGAAGTAGTTTGGGTAGTAATGTTAATATTTGATTTGAATTCAATCTCTAAAATGCATATAAAAAACATATGGAAAGAGTCAAAACGCGTGTTATAGTTTGGCACCGCATCACAAATGACGAATCTATCGCTATTTATCTGTCATCTCTTTTGAAAATCAGTCACCAAATATGAAAATTAGAGTCTGAAAGCTTTAAAATGCGATATAGTTGGTCAAGATTACTTTAGGTTTAGACTAAGATATTATTGTTCTAAATGTATAAAGGCAAGTGTCCTAAGGGCCAATCTTAAAAATAGTGGTTAAAAGTATCTTTATAAATCGTAAATTCAGATATTTATTCTTTGTAATGTGTTGAAAGTATAGTGAATTGTTTGTACCTGATTGTATGTGTTTTTTCATAGTATGATTTTTGGCTTTAAGTGTGTGTAAAATCTATTTAAATTATATTTAAGAAATGAGAATGATACCATTTATGTGTTTCACATTCTTTCTGGGAAAAGCATCGCTACAACTTCTGAAAGTGACCAGCAGTGTTTTAGCAAAGATTAATGTCACAAATCTGACAATATAATTTTAACATCAATGTAAACAAACAAAAAAATGTAAATGCCAATATTTAAATATCAAAAACTCTTTGCTTGACTTGGTAACTTGGTATAGTTATATCAACCTAAAACTTATCATCAAGAACATCCAGGTAAACAAACACACCTGATCTAGAGGTGGAACATTATTTAAATTTATCTTTGTTATTAAAAATAAGAACTAAAAACAGTAGTCTTCACATAAATTAAATATACACTGATGCATAATAAAGCTACAAAGGTTATTCAGCCAAGAGCACAGAGTGATTTTCTCTTGTTCTTGTGTTGTTTGACAGACAGCGGCAGGTTTACTGTATTACTGTACTGTCACTTTAAGAGCTAATGCACGGATCCCATTGACACGCGTTCGGTTTCTTTCCCCGACTGATATTGTTCACTTAAAGCATAACCGACTGTGTTTACATGAATACTCGTCAAGACGGCCATTTTGCCATAACTGTGTGTGGCTTGTAAGGCTAGACAACTCCAATTTAACCCAACGGTTGGGTTTGTCCATATTTGACCCACATCTGGGTTGACCCAACCACGCCTTTTTTATTGATCATGCTGTAATTTCCTTAGAAAATCTTGTTCGGGTTTGTCCATTTTTAGAGTGAAGGAATCTCAGGTAAACATATATCAATAATTTGCTCATTTTAGACTAATGGGCATTGTTTGTAAAGTACCATGACAGCTCATAATACTGAACAGGAATGATTATTTCATATATTAAACCGCACATTATTAATGTGCACCAACGCAAACCGAAAGTTACATTTCATCATGAAACACGGTGGAGACCTGGCCTGGAGTTATTGGTTTATCACTTGCTTATGGATTTATTGCTTTATCAAGACATACTTTCTCCATTCTTGACACTTTATTCTGTTCCAGAAGGATAGTTTGGTTTTGCCGCATGTTATTATAATGATATCCGAGTCTGAAACAGTTATTGAATAAATATAAAGTGGCTGTTTGAATCGAGATCACGATGTTTTAAGGTTAATGTGATATGCTGACACTGGCCCAGAGGGGAATGAGGCAAGGCCGTCCGATACACACAGCATCTCAACACCGGCTCTGTTTGCAGCCACAGGGGGAAATTCATAATGCGTATTTGCTATTTCTGAAAGTCTGAGTTCAATAGCTTGGAAACCTCGGGCACGGAAGAGTGGAGGAGTTATTTCTCTCAGCTGCAGCAGTGAGTCTGTGCGGTGAATCCTGATGAGGAGCAAAGCTCACCCGATACACACTCGCCTACAGACACACAAACGCTTCATTCAAGACAATATGGAGTACCTAAGCGATTGTGGGTGAAATAATCCAAAAAAAGCACATACACTATATCAAGTGTTGTGCTGCCCCTTCACCTGCACATGAGCTTCCCATTCTTCATCTGTAGGGTTTAATATGGAGTCGCAGCTCTAACAGCTTCAGCTCTTCTGCTCTTCTTTCCTCAAGGTTTAGGAGTGTGTTTATGGGGATTCTTCATTAGTGATGTTGGACGAGAAGGCCTGACTCTCAGTCTCCGCTCTAATTCATCCCAAAGCTGTTCTATCGGGTTGAAGTCAGGACTCCAGTTCCTCCACACCAAACTCCTCATCCATGTCTTTATGGAGCGACGCTTTGAGCACTGGTCAGTCATGCTGGGACAGGAAGGGGCCGTCCCCAAACTGGTCCCACAAAGTTGGGAGCATGAAATTGTCCAAAATGTCTTGGTGAAGCATTAAGAGTTCCTTTCACTGGAACTAACCCCTAAAAAACAACCCCACCCCATAATCCACCCTCCACCAAACTTTACACTTGGCACAATGCAGTCAGGCAAGTCCCGTTCCCCTGGCAACCGCCAAAAACCAGACTCGTCCATGGGATTGTCAGACAGAGAAGCGTGATTGGTCACTCAGAGAACACGTCTCCACTGCTCTAGAGTCCAGTGGCGGCACGCTTTACCCCACTGCATCCCACGCTTTGCATTGCACTTGGTGCTGTAAGGCTTGGATGAGCTGCTCGGCCATGGAAACCCATTCCATGAAGCTCTACACACTGTTCTTGAGCTCATCTGAAGGCCACAGAAGTTTGGAGGTCTGGAGCTCTTGACTCTGCAGAAAGTTGGCCACTTCTGTGACCCTCAGCATGCGCTGACCCCGCTCTGTGACCCTCAGCATGCACTGACCCCGCTCTGTGACCCTCAGCATGAGCTGACCCCGCTCTCTGTGACCCTCAGCATGAGCTGACCCCGCTCTCTGTGACCCTCAGCATGCGCTGACCCCGCTCTATGTGACCCTCAGCATGCGCTGAACCCGCTCTCTGTGACCCTCAGCATACGCTGACCCCGCTCTCTGTGACCCTCAGCATGCGCTGACCCCGCTCTATGTGACCCTCAGCATGCGCTGACCCCGCTCTCTGTGACCCTCAGCATGCGCTGACCCCACTCTGTGACCCTCAGCATGAGCTGACCCCGCTCTGTGACCCTCAGCATGAGCTGACCCCGCACTCTGTGACCCTCAGCATGCGCTGACCCCGCTCTCTGTGACCCTCAGCATGCGCTGACCCCGCTCTCTGTGACCCTCAGCATGCGCTGACCCCGCTCTGTGACCCTCAGCATGCGCTGACCCCGCTCTCTGTGGCCCTCAGCATGCGCTGACCCCGCTCTCTGTGGCTCTCAGCATGCGCTGACCCCGCTCTCTGTGGCTCTCAGCATGAGCTGACCACGCACTCTGTGACCCTCAGCATGCGCTGACCCCGCACTCTGTGACCCTCAGCATGAGCTGACCCCGCTCTCTGTGACCCTCAGCATGCGCTGACCCCGCACTCTGTGACCCTCAGCATGAGCTGACCACGCACTCTGTGGCTCTCAGCATGCGCTGACCCCGCACTCTGTGACCCTCAGCATGCGCTGACCCCGCTCTCTGTGACCCTCAGCATGCGCTGACCCCGCTCTGTGACCCTCAGCATGCGCTGACCCCGCGCTGACCCCGCTCTGTGACCCTCAGCATGCGCTGACCCCGCTCTGTGACCCTCAGCATGAGCTGACCCCGCTCTATGTGACCCTCAGCATGCGCTGACCCCGCTCTCTGTGACCCTCAGCATGCGCTGACCCCACTCTGTGACCCTCAGCATGAGCTGACCCCGCTCTGTGACCCTCAGCATGAGCTGACCCCGCACTCTGTGACCCTCAGCATGCGCTGACCCCGCTCTCTGTGACCCTCAGCATGCGCTGACCCCGCTCTGTGACCCTCAGCATGCGCTGACCCCGCTCTGTGACCCTCAGCATGCGCTGACCCCGCTCTCTGTGGCCCTCAGCATGAGCTGACCCCGCTCTCTGTGGCTCTCAGCATGCGCTGACCCCGCACTCTGTGACCCTCAGCATGCGCTGACCCCGCTGTCTGTGACCCTCAGCATGCGCTGACCCCGCTCTCTGTGACCCTCAGCATGCGCTGACCCCGCTCTGTGACCCTCAGCATGCGCTGACCCCGCGCTGACCCCGCTCTGTGACCCTCAGCATGCGCTGACCCCGCTCTGTGACCCTCAGCATGAGCTGACCCCGCTCTGTGACCCTCAGCATGCGCTGACCCCGCTCTGTGACCCTCAGCATGCGCTGACCCCGCACTCTGTGACCCTCAGCATGCGCTGACCCCGCTCTGTGACCCTCAGCATGCGCTGACCCCGCTCTCTGTGACCCTCAGCATGAGCTGACCCCGCTCTCTGTGACCCTCAGCATGAGCTGACCCCGCTCTGTGACCCTCAGCATGCGCTGACCCCGCTCTGTGACCCTCAGCATGCGCTGACCCCGCTCTCTGTGACCCTCAGCATGCGCTGACCCCGCTCTGTGACCCTCAGCATGCGCTGACCCCGCTCTGTGACCCTCAGCATGAGCTGACCCCGCTCTCTGTGACCCTCAGCATGCGCTGACCCCGCTCTGTGACCCTCAGCATGCGCTGACCCCGCTCTGTGACCCTCAGCATGCGCTGACCCCGCTCTCTGTGACCCTCAGCATGCGCTGACCCCGCTCTGTGACCCTCAGCATGCGCTGACCCCGCTCTGTGACCCTCAGCATGCGCTGACCCCGCTCTGTGACCCTCAGCATGAGCTGACCCCGCTCTCTGTGACCCTCAGCATGCGCTGACCCCGCTCTGTGACCCTCAGCATGCGCTGACCCCGCTCTGTGACCCTCAGCATGCGCTGACCCCGCTCTCTGTGACCCTCAGCATGCGCTGACCCCGCTCTGTGACCCTCAGCATGCGCTGACCCCGCTCTGTGACCCTCAGCATGCGCTGACCCCGCTCTGTGACCCTCAGCATGCGCTGACCCCGCTCTGTGACCCTCAGCATGAGCTGACCCCGCTCTGTGACCCTCAGCATGCGCTGACCCCGCTCTGTGACCCTCAGCATGCGCTGACCCCGCTCTGTGACCCTCAGCATGTTCTGACCCCGCTCTGTGACCCTCAGCATGCGCTGACCCCGCACTCTGTGACCCTCAGCATGAGCTGACCCCGCTCTCTGTGGCTCTCAGCATGAGCTGACCCCGCACTCTGTGACCCTCAGCATGCGCTGACCCCGCTCTCTGTGACCCTCAGCATGCGCTGACCCCGCTCTCTGTGACCCTCAGCATGCGCTGACCCCGCTCTGTGACCCTCAGCATGCGCTGACCCCGCGCTGACCCCGCTCTGTGACCCTCAGCATGCGCTGACCCCGCTCTGTGACCCTCAGCATGAGCTGACCCCGCTCTATGTGACCCTCAGCATGCGCTGACCCCGCTCTCTGTGACCCTCAGCATGCGCTGACCCCGCTCTGTGACCCTCAGCATGCGCTGACCCCGCTCTGTGACCCTCAGCATGCGCTGACCCCGCTCTGTGACCCTCAGCATGAGCTGACCCCGCTCTGTGACCCTCAGCATGCGCTGACCCCGCTCTCTGTGACCCTCAGCATGAGCTGACCCCGCTCTGTGACCCTCAGCATGAGCTGACCCCGCTCTGTGACCCTCAGCATGAGCTGACCCCGCTCTGTGACCCTCAGCATGAGCTGACCCCGCTCTGTGACCCTCAACATGAGCTGACCCTGCTCTGTGACCCTCAACATGAGCTGACACTGCTCTCTGTGACCCTCAGCATGAGCTGACCCCGCTCTGTGACCCTCAACATGAGCTGACCCTGCTCTGTGACCCTCAACATGAGCTGACCCTGCTCTGTGACCCTCAACATGAGCTGACCCCGCTCTGTGGCTGAGTTGCTGTTGTTCCCAATGGCTTTGTTATAATCCCACTAACAGTTGAGTGTGGAATATTTAGTAGTGAGGAAATATCCTGATACTTTTGGCAATATAGTGTATATCAATCTATATTTTGCAAGAAAAAAGATATTTCCCAAGGTTGAATGGTTGAGCTTGACAAATGCAGTCAAAAAATAAAAATTGCACAAACAATTTTTAGTGACTGTTAGTTTAATGAGGAAATGTTCTTCCTGCTGTGATATAAGTGCACTGCGATGGAGAAAGAGTGATGCAGTCTGAACCAAATCTAATAATGAACATGTTTTTCTGCAGAGAGATGATTGACAGCTGAGGGATGGAAACAAGAGACCAGAACCAGAAGACGAGGAGCAAACCGTGAAAAACTGCGGAAAATCAGCACAAGGCATTCTGGGATGAAGACAAACCCTCTTTCCTCCACAATGGGGAAAACAGAGATGGGTTTAACTCCATATCTAAAGGATTAGATGATGCTATGATGTTAAAATTAAAGTGAAACACTACCAGAGTACAGTGACAATATCCGTTTAAGAACATTTAAGAACTTAAGAGAAAATGTAAAGAATAAATTAAAGGGAACATCACACGTCGATATGTTCTCAGTAATTAATACACTGTATTAATGAAACAAAACCACATAATTGTACTAGACGTGTGAAATTAATGTGTGAAAAAATAAATAGTGGATTTACACAAACTGAGAAAGTGGGAAAGCGTGAGGTTGTGCTGCTCTCCTCTACTTTATCATTACTCAAATACCCCAGAAGGCTTGAAGAACTCAATTACACCATATATTATCGCAGTCGTGTGTTTATTGTCTTCATGTTTAATCAACGCATATTCAATCTACAGTAGCGATTTCCTTAAAACGTCATTATACTGCTCTCTACTTATAC
>NC_137119.1:1361609-1374109 GCF_949357685.1 Gobio gobio | reverse complement strand
TATTGAGCATTAACTTGTTTCATGGAGCGGAAGATTTGACGACTAGTTGCCTATAAAAATTGTAAAGGTGCAAAAAGTCAAAATTCAGAGGCATGTTATCAATAACCATTATTTGAATGTGTGATCAGTGTTGCCAGATTGAGTCGACGATTTCCAGCCCAAAAACTCACCAAATGTACATTTATATTCAAAAAATGGTTATTGATAGCCTCTGAATGCCTCTTTTTGCACCTTTACAATACTTATACTCCAAGAAAAAACCCAAAACTTTAACTGCCAAAATAATGTGGTATTATTTTATTGCCATACCAATCAATGTTCAGTGTTGGGGAAAGTTACTTTGAAAAGTAATGCATTACAATATTGCGTTACTCCCTTAAAAAGTAACTAATTGAGTTACTTAGTTACTTTTTAAGAAAAGTAATGCGTTATATTACTTTTTCTCACCTAGGCTTGTTTTTGTTTTTGTTTATAACAAAAAAGTGATAATTTTTTGTGCAACGGTAAAGACCTCTTCATACCAGAATGTAAATAATGCGCCCCAGGCGGAGGTAAAGATGCAGATTCCCTCATGAACACTAGAGGGCGCAGCTCTGGAGAATGGAGGATAGATGATGGAGGAAAAAGATTTACCAATAAAAACAAAAAATCTAGTAATTTTCATCATCAAAGGTCAGCAGCAAGACATTGGTCAATTAAATATAAAGGTAGATTATGTATAAAATAGTTGTTTTATTTAACATTTAATTATTGGAGGTTTGCATAGTTCTCTGATTCAGCATTTGACTGATTTTCTTCATTTTGAGGAGGACGGAATCTTTATTGTGCAAGTGAGATAAATAAATGCTCACATTTAGTCTAGAACTACAATAACCATCATGTTCACACACACACACTCACACACACACACACACACACACACACACACACACACACACACACACACACACACACACACACACACACACACACACACACACACACACACACCTCTGCACTGACTCTCAACATGAGGACAGGAGAGCTGTCAGTCAAATTAATGTGAAAAAGTTACTCAGATATTTTGTTGTAAATTTGAAAAGTAATGCGTTACTTTACTAGTTACTTGGAAAAAGTAATATTATTACGTAACTCAAGTTACTTGTAATGCGTTTCCCCAACACTGTCAATGTTGATAAGTAAGTTTCCATTTTATCTCCTTAAAACATAACATTGATGATAAATAAAATCAATTTCCCAGTAAAATGGATCAAATATGACTATATGTCCAGGTAGAAACTGTCAAAACGGCAATCAGAAAAACACAATGTCAACAGTAAGAAGCCAATTCACGTGCAAAAAGTTGCCAATATAGAGATTGGAAAAAGCAATAATATTAACAGGCATTGCACACGTTAATGCTCACACCACTGCCAAAATGCGTAATTCATTGATAATGTACAATAATCAGCCAACAAAATATTACAACAATGTGCTTACCTTTGTGTTGCACTTTGCTTTGACAAAACTACAGTACGTCTTTCGTGAAGTACATGGCACACTAATGAGGCATCTACATATATATCTATGACCACACTCGTATTTTGACCTCACTAAGCGGAAGTTATGGCTGAGCTCAGAGATGATCACGCTCGTCTGTTAAGAGGTCAAATAATATCATAAATACTGCTGGGTTTCTCTCAGAAGCTGATGGTTTGTCTAGATCAGACCCTTATTCATCATCTGGGGTCGTTTAAAGCTGCACTGAAACTGTCATTTGGACCTTGAACCGTTTGGAGCCCATTGAAGTCCATTATAAGGAGAAAAACCCTGGACTGTTTTCATCCAAAACCTTAATTTCTTTTCGACTGCAGAAAGAAAGACATGGACATCTTGGATGACATGGGGGAGAGGAAATGATCAGCAAAAGTTTATTTAAAAGTGAACTAATCCTTTAAATAAATCCTAAAAATCCTAAAAAAAAGTCGTCTGTTTTCGAGTCCCGCTTGGAGCATTGGAGTTACACACACATGAGATGATGGATGTCATGAGTGTAAGCTGCAGACGGATCGCATTATGAGTGTGTCTCAAAGATCTCTTTCACACTTTCAGGTTATGTCCACTTTAAAGAAGCTCCTCAAACAAACTAATATGACCAGTAGATGAGATGAGATGGAGCCTGTTCAGAATTCAGATTTAACCCTCTATGGGACGCATTATGATCTAACCATGAAGTATTTGTTCAAATACATTTTTATTACATTAAATGGCTTCAATCATTCAAAAAACAAGCATTGCGGGTCCTTAGGGAAACGTTGCCATACTGTACCACAATAGAAAATGGTCAAAAAAGTAGTTTTCTATAAAATTATGATTTTATTTTCTATTAAAATGCACATTTCTTTTAGAAATGTATATACTTTGGACTCATGGAAACCCAAAATAAGTATAATCCCTATCGCTCTGCGCTCTCTATTTGGCCCTTTCCGGAAAATATCACTGTATTCATTTTCTGAAAAGAAGAAATTATTTTGATACTTACACATAAAGACAACTATACTACAGTAAACACTTTAAATACATCAACAACTTCAATCATATTGTTGATGCTACTATGTTTAATAAATCCCAATGACTGCGATTCCCCTGTGCACAGCGTCGCCAAACAGAAATATATCAATATTTTCTCAATTTACAGGAAAAGTTGATTTGTGAATAAATATATCTCATTTACTTATCAGAGATGCTGCAAAAATCATGACTCAAGCCGATTCGATCACGTCATTTTCCGTCATTAAAACATTCCCGCCATTTTGAATTTTCCGATAAACCGACTTTTGCGAACTCGTCCTAGACGGTTCGTCCGATTTGCACGAAAATTGAACCAGATCATCTTCAGGCGGTGCCGACAAAAGTTATGGAATTCAAGTTGATTCGTCAAATCGTTTTTGATAAACGCGCAAACAAATTTTACATAGCGGTTGCGAAAACACACTTAAGGCTGTATCTCCGCAACGCTTTATCGTATGCAGACCAAACTTGGTACACGTCATCACAAGCATGACCTGAGGCGACATGCAGCGTTTCGGCGCAGCACCACCTACTGGACCGGAGATACGAAAAATGGCTATTTTTGCTTATAACTTCTGAACTGTTTGTCCAAAAATCATAAAAATATCAACTTTTACCTTATCGGCCATTTTGGCTGTCAGCCATTTTGAATTATGTGCTAAAATGCTGTATTTTATGAACTCATGATCGGATTGTTACGAAACTCGGTATGGGTCATCAGCACAATGTCCTGAAGGAGCCTGAGAAGTTTCGAAACAGCGCCACCTAGTGGATTTTTTTTCCAAACGCTTATATCTTTGGGTGTGGTTGACTTATTTTCATGGGAGTAACTTTTTTTGTCTCCTGAATTCTCGCCGAGTCCAACGATACCAGACTTGCTAGGTTTCGGCGTATGGTTTGTGCAGCGTTGTAATGTAGCGCTTAAAAAACGTTAATTGATATCTTGGAAACCGCTAGTCCGATCGAGACGAAACCAGCATCAGAAGTTCATAAACATAGGTCGATAGCTAAACTAATATTCCCAAATGTCAAAATATTGATAGTAAGGGGGAGTAACATCCAATCAAAGTCAGGTGTCAGTCATTTTTCATATGTTTTTTCATATAAATGTCTATAACTCCAAAAAGAAATGAGATATTTTCACCAAACTCGACACACACATGTATGGGCTCACTCTGAGGACACACACAAAAAGTGGTAGGATTGAGCCTCTTGGTGGCGCTATAAAAGAACAAAACATGAAATTCCCATAGACTACAATGCATTTTTCAGCCTTTTGCCTAAAATCATCTTAAAAAGCCGTTTATCTGACACTACCAGCCATTTTGGCATGTCTTGTCTTCTTTGCTCTTGGCCCCAGTAATGGCTGCTTGCTGCTATATTATTATATATATTTTTCTGAATAACAAGGACATGAGTTTAAATGAATTGTTTTCATATGGCAACGCTGTACCATAGAGGATTAAAGGGGTCATGACATGACAAATCAGATAATAAACACAGCATTTATTTTGATTCTATCTCCTGTGCAGAGACCAATCAGAAGTCATTGGGCACACACACACACACACACACACACACACACACACACACACACACACACACACACACACACACACACACACACACACACACACACACACACACACACACACACACACACACACACACACACACACAGGACTAAAGGAGGATGTGTTAGGGTGAGCTGTGCCTTTAAGTGTGGCAGGAACAGCAGGTCATTATAAAGATTGGTTGCTTTGCTCCAAACACAAGTCACCTGACCTGATGAACACACACTTCAGCGCTGCTGCTGATTGGCCAGAGGCTCTTAAAGGGCACTGCCATTAATTCCAGCACAGCTCTCAAGGTTGCAGTACATTTGCAAAACACCGGGCGCTTTAGTTTGAGGAATGAATCTGATGCTGTAAGTGGAGATCGAGGCCTCAGGAACCGCATCAGGATCATTATGGGATGTGGATGATTGGACGAATGTTGCTTTGAAAATGCTTTATTCCCCATAAGGTGTGGTCATATTTATAGTTGCTCAGCGAATTATGAGTTTTAATAGGAAACCATATGATGTAGGGGCAGCGTTCTTCTCTCTCAGTGTCAGTGTTTCTGAAACGCCTCCATCTTGAGTTTCTAAAGGAATCAACGCGTCACAATATTCCTCATTATAATAATTAATGCGCAGAATAAAGGGGCGGGGCCTGGTTGAGTTAGTTAGTCGTGTGTTGAAACTGCCGGTTATGGTAGAGGCGGAACATTTCCCAAACACCAATCACAACACACCGCTCCAGCCGACCAATCAGAGCACAGTGTGCTTTTCAGACTGACAGACTGGGAAGAGAGGAGCCGCAACACTGGAGAATATGAGGAATAATCAACATTACAGCAGGAAAACCTGCTCCAGTGCAGCCCATGATTGATGTCTGTACAAACTAATAATCCCACACTGAGGAAACGGCATCTGTCATGAAAGTGCTCTTTACACACAGTGTCATGTCAAAGCTGATCGCAGAGATCATCTGTGTAAACGGGCGGCCTTTAGGATGACAGAATCAGGAGAGGATTCTGGGAAAGAGCCAACGGTGAAACTGAACAAGCCATTAATCAAGCAGCTGATGATCCGATCTCCAAGGGCCCAAGAAAATCACTTCATTAGGGCCCGAGTCAAAATTCAGAAAGCATTTGCAGACAGCATGCTGATAATGTAGTATTAATATACACCGATCACCGGTGAATAACACTGATGATCTCTGTTAGTGGGTGGGATATATTAGGCAGCAAGTGAACATGTCGTCCTCAGAGTTGATGTGTTAGAAGCAGGAAAAATGGGCAAGAGTAAAGATTAGAGTGAGTTTGACAAGGGCCACAGGGTCATGAAGGACCAGTGGAGAACCGGCCGAGGCTCATTGATGCCCGTGTGGTCGATCAAACAGACGAGCTACTGGAGCTCAAACTGCTCAAGAAGTTAAAGGGTTAGTTCACCCAAAAATGTAAATTGTGTCATTAATGACTGAGCCTCATGTGGTTGGACACCCGTCAGACCTCCGTTCATCTTCAGACACAAATGAAGATATTTTAGTGTAAATCTGATGCTCTGAAAGGCCTCCGATTCATGATTTGGATCGCGTGTCAAACCGCCAAACTGCTGAAATCATGTGACTTTGGTGATCCAAACTGAATCGACTCACTGATTCATAACGCTCCAAACCGCTGAATCGACTCACTGATTCATAACGCTCCAAACCGCTGAATCGACTCACTGATTCATAACGCTCCAAACCGCTGAATCGACTCACTGATTCATAACGCTCCAAACCACTGAATCAACTCACTGATTCATAACGCTCCAAACCACTGAATCAACTCACTGATTCATAACGCTCCAAACTGCTGAATCGACTCACTGATTCATATCACTCTGAACCGCTGAATCGACTCACTGATTCATAACGCTCTGAACCGCTGAATCGACTCACTGATTCATAACGTTCCGAACCGCTGAATCGACTCACTGATTCATAACGCTTCGAAGCTTCATGATGCCGTGTTTTGAAATCGTCATCACTTTAGAAGTCGTTATTTAGGGATTTTTTTGCGCACTAAAACTATTCTCGCCGCTTTATATTTTTGGGTGAACTAACCCTTTAATGCTGGTTCTGATAGAAAGGGCTCAGAATACACAGAGCATCTCAGTTTGTGGAGTATGTGCGATCCTTGATCTCGATCTCCTGTCTTTAATTATGGGATATAAAGAGCCGGAGAGACGCGGAGGGGAAACATGGAGCCGCACATTATCATAACTGGGTTTTGGAGACTTAATATATTCTCTTTAACTAAGTATAATTTAAAGAGTGGGCTGTTCATTAGACTGAATTAGATTAAACTGGCGTTTCAGAGATGATGTAAACAAGGCTCATGACATCTCCCAAACTACAGGTCAATTATACATCCAAACATGTACAAATCAGAGCCTTATGATTCTCTTATGAAGGCAAGGCTCTTTTATTTCTAAAGCACATTTTAAACAGCCACTGCTGACCACAGAGATGATCTGACACTGGACAATGGAGAACAAACTAAAGCAAATCTCTGATGTATTGAGCCGTGAACACTTTTGCACAGGATGAAGATGTTGAAATATTATGTTTAAATATCCTTTTTTTATTTATTTGGTTCTGCCCTTCAGAAGCAACAGAACAAACTCACACAAATTAAGTTCAATTTACCCTGATCTTCAAACTCAGAAGCGGCTCTGAATGTGTCGAGTTTCCCTCTGGAGCGTCAGGGAGTGTGTGATTTAATAATGTGTTTGAGTCGCTCAATCGTCCTCAGATCTCAGAATCACACACACACACACACACACACACACACACACACACACACACACACACACAAACACAAGACCGTAATTGCTTTCCAATGTCACAACAGCTCTTCAGAGAAGCGGCTCTTCAAACACACAGTTATTGTCTCTCTCTCAGTGTTTCTGTTCTGCGTTCACATTCCCAGGAATTATAGCTACACTCTAAAAAATGCTGGGTTAAAAATAACCCAAGGTGGGTTGAAAATGGACTAACCCAAACATTTAACCCAATCGCTGGGTTAGTCCAATTCCAACCCAACTCGGGTTATTTTTAACCCAGCATTTATTAGAGTGTACACCTTTCAAACATGCAATGGGAAAAGGTAAAGCGAAGCTGCATCTGAGAGAGATTCATGTTTGTTTTGGTGACAGGAGAATTGGTCTGAATGTTTAAGGCGCATAATCTTCAATATCTCTGAAATGCAGAACACTTAAATATCACTTCCAGGATTAAATTGCATTAAAAAATTCGACTTGTGGATGCCACTGCGTATGTGATGATACGAACTCATGAAACCATCCATCATCTGGGACACAACACACACACACACACACACACACGAGCCGCTTGAGCAGAGATGTGAAGGGTAACAGTGACCTCTGCTGGACGGATGTGTCCACAACCACACACACATCCTGAGAAATCCTCCTGCAACTGACCTTTAACACCCACACACACACACACACACACACACACACACACACACACACACACACACACACACACACACACACACACACACACACACACACACACACACACACACACACACACACACACACACACACACACACACACACACACACACACACACACACACACACACACACACACACACAGATTTCCGGACGCCAGCGCGAGCTTTTCCTGGCTAACATAAAGCGTCCATCACACACACTCAAGGCACGACGACATTTATAGCTTATAAATATATTGTGTTTATCGTAGGGCTGTAAAAAAATTAATCGCGATTAATCGCATCCAAAATAAACGTTTGTGTTTACATTATATATGTGTGTGTACTCTGTTAAAGCTACACTATGTAACTTTTCCGTCCACTAGAGGTCGCCTGTTCAAAACAAAGGCGTAGTTTGATGACGCCACGTTTGAGCGCAGAATCTCGGGACATGTGGTCTTCAGCTCACAGCCGGTGGAACAGAGTCAGGATAGGACTCGGGCAGAAATCATGTTGATGGATGCGATTATTAACATTACTGTAGTGAAGCAGAGCAGCACCGAGTGTTGTGGAGCTGAGCAAGGCCGCAGGAGCGATTGAAGAGCGGGACTGTTATTATGGCTTAATCACCGGCGGGACTTTTATTATGACACGGTTGCCGGCGCTACTTCCTCTTTTCCAGTCATGAGTATGAGGTAACGCAACTCTGTTTATCGTATTAGATATATTTGAGTGTGTTGAAAAGGAAGTTATGACGTTCGCTCGGCGGCTGCTATGACACTTGTTCACACTGCAGTGAGAGTAAAGCGTTTCACTGAATAAAACCGGAGACCGAGGGTGACGCAGATATGACGCAATCGCCAGGCGACTCCCTCACACGCATAGCTCACACGTCCCGGCTCCTCGGTTAAAATAGCAATTTCTCATGATTTACAAATAGTTGGAAACATTTGGAATATTCTAAGTACTCAACTGAACAAAATATATAACACTGGCCTAGCGGTTTCTGGATATTTAACTGCAAAAATCCTACATAGTTCACCTTTAATTATTATTTATATATAAATACACACACATTCATGTATATATTTAAGAAATATTTGCATGTATATGCATTTATATAAATATAATATATATAAATATAAAAGTTTTATATATAAAAATAATATTTTTTTCTTTAATATATACATGCTTGTGTGTGTATTTATATATAAATAATAATTAACAGAGTACACACACATATATTATGTAAACACAAACTTTTATTTTGGATGCGATTAATCGCGATTAATCTTTTGACAGCCCTATTTTATCGTCATCGCTTCTTTCCTTTGAAGAGCCGGTCTGCTTTAATCATCAACAAATGCTGCGACGCCAGCGGAAACGCTTCACTAATGTTTAAACAACATTTAAAGAACGTACTTATGACGTTATTAATATCGGACAACAACATAGAGCTGCAGTTTTGGAGATGTTCTGACCCAGTCTCCAGCCGTCACAATCTGGCCCTTGTCAAACTCGCTCTAATCCTTACGCTTGCCCATTTTTCCTGCTTCTAACACATCAACTCTGAGGACAACATGTTCACTTGCTGCCTAATATATCCCACCCACTAACAGGAGATCATCAGTGTTGGGGAAAGTTACTTTCAAAAGTAATGCATTACAATATTGCGTTACTCCCTTAAAAAGTAACTAATTGAGTTACTTAGTTACTTTTTAAGAAAAGTAATGTGTTACGTTACTTTTGCATTACTTTTTCTCACCTGGGCTGGGATTGTTTTTGTTTATAACAAAAAAGTTATATTTTTGTGCAACGGTAAAGACCTGGAGAATAGATGATGGAGGAAAAAGATTTAGCAATAAAAACTAAAAATCTAGTCATTTTCATCATCAAAGGTCAGCAGCAAGACATTGGTCAATTAAATATAAAGGTAGATTATGTATAAAATATTTGTTTTATTTAACATTTAATTATTGGAGGTTTGCATAGTTCTCTGATTTTGCATTTGACTGATTTTAATCATTTTGAGGAGGACAGAATCTTTATTGTGCAAGTGAGATAAATAAATGCTCACATTTAGTCTAGAACTACAATAACCATCATGTTCACACACACACACACACACACACACACACACACACACACACACACACACACACACACACACACACACACACACACACACACACACACACACACACACACACACACACACACACACACACACACACACACACACACACACACACACACACACACACACACACACACACACACACACCTCTGCACTAACTTTAACATGAGGGCAGGAGAGCTGTCAGTCAAACTAATGTGAAAAAGTAACTCAGATATTTTGTTGTAAATTTGAAAAGTAATGCGTTACTTTACTAGTTACTTGGAAAAAGTCATATTATTACATAACTCAAGTTACTTGTAATGCGTTTCCCCAACACTGCTCATTAGTGGTATTCACTTCACCTGGTCATAATGTTATGCCAGATATTTTATTATATTGCTGTCCTCATTCAGCAAGTGCTATGCTAATGCTAACAACGCAGTGTGTAACCAGTTAGCAAGGTTGCATTTATTGACTTAACATTTCTTAACTTAAAGTAATGGGTTTACCCGGAGAGAAAGAAATGATGAAGAAAGCAGAGGAAGAGTGAAGGGCATATCATTTGTTTGACAGAAACTTTCTTTAATGCGAGTTCTTCTGCGCTTCAGGTCTTTAATCTTCAGAAAGATCGGTGACTTGCTTAATAATGCAGAACCAAGTGTAAAGTTTGGTGGAGGGGGGATTATGGGATTGGGTTTCCATGGCCGAGCAGCTCATCCAAGCCGCACATCACCAAGTGCAATGCAAAGCGTGGGATGCAGTGGGGTAAAGCGGGCCGCCACTGGACTCTAGAGCAGTGGAGACATGTTCTCTGAGTGACCAATCACGCTTCTCTGTCGGACAATCCCATGGACGAGTCTGGGTTTGGCGGTCGCCAGGGGAACGGGACTTGCCAAGTGTAAAGTTTGGTGGAGGGGGGATTATGGGGTGGGTTGTTTTTCAAGGGTTAGTTCCAGTGAAAGGACAATTTCATGCACCCAACTTTGCGGGCCCAGTTTGGGGACGGCCCCTTCCTGTTTGAGAGAGAGAAATGAAGCAAAAACACGCATGTAAAAGTTTCAACATTGTGTTTTATTCACACCATCTCTATCCACTATGTTAGAAAGCAACATGACCTTCACTCTATGATCCTATGCAGTTCATCTGGACGTCTAGAAAAGGTCCACACGCGATGCTGTAGAAGTGAAGCGTCCACATCTCCTCTCTCTTTTTTTTCATCTTTTGTTATTTTTTGGAAAAGAAACAGTACAAGGCATTTCTACACAGCTGAGGAGGCATTAAAGGACAGAAGGACATCAGTAAAGCACTTGTAATTCATACAGAACAAAACAAAGAGAAACAAAACCAAACAATGGTTTAAAGAAGGAATACAAGAACGCCATTGAGACCCACGACACTAATGTCTTCAGCATTCAGAGGAGCGGATCAGATATATACAGTGAGGTATAAACACATTGGTCTTCAGAGGAGGAGGAGGTATTTTTCTCAGGACTTTTTTTTTATGT
This sequence comes from Gobio gobio, assembly GCF_949357685.1. Lineage (NCBI taxonomy): Eukaryota > Metazoa > Chordata > Actinopteri > Cypriniformes > Gobionidae > Gobio > Gobio gobio. Next base: position 1,362,883 of record NC_137119.1, on the reverse strand, counting down.
AATTCATGTTTTTTTTAAAAAGCAAGTGATGCAAACATCAGAAATAAGTCCCATGCGGTCCATCATTCTAATATAAAAACTAAATATAGTCAAACATAGGCACCAAATAAAACACGATAAAGCTTCCAGGTGAAATGCACCATGGGTAAACTGCCATTAAACGACCCAGAATTCGCCAGGACGTTTGGCACAGCCGGGCCACCGTACCTCATGGGTCGTGTTCACAGTGTCCGTGATTATTATGAATTAAACCGTAATAAATAGCATGACGATCGCTAGCGAAGAGCTTGAGGTCTGTGACGGAATACATTTGCATAAATGAGTAAAAGACCCGTGTGTTCTCACAACACCCCCTTAAAAACGCCACCTTTAGCGAAATTATGCAAATAGTCGTGCTATTGACGTTCCCGTAGCGACACATTTTGTGCATTATAGAGTGAAACTGCATCTGCTGTTCAAGGTTTGGGAGTCTGGGTCATTTAAGGGCGGCTCAGGCTCAGGATCGGATCGGATCGCTCCCGGGATTTAACACAGGATACTGAGCTACAGCGTCTGAGATGTGGATGAGTGAGTCTGAACCAATGCTGGAGAGTTAAGATGCGAAAGCTGACGAGAGCGAGTTAAAGCGATAGTTCACCGAAAAATCAACATTAGCCCATGATTTCCTCTCCCTCAGCTCATCCGAGGTGTGTGTGACATGCTTCTCTCAGACGAATAAAATCTGAGTTATATTACAAAAGTCCAGGCTAATCCAAGCTTTAGAATTGGATTCATAGTTGCTCTGTTTTTGATAAAAAGTGCATCTGTCCGTCATATAACTGCTCCAGCGGCTCTGGGGTGTTAATAAAGGCCTTCTGAAGCGAATCGACGCGTTTGTGGAAGAAAAATATCCATATTTAAAACTTTATCAGGTAAACTTTCGGCCGATCGTCTTCCCTGTTCAGTTTCTGGAGAAAGTGTGTAAAGTTCTCCTGCGGATGGAAAGACTAACGCTCAGCTCCGCTCGTCATGACGACACACACACATCTGGAGTTTCACTTTCAACATTCAACACTTTTACACAGAAGGCGGAGGCCGAAAGTTTACTTGATAAAGTTTTAAATATGGATATTTTTCTTCCACAAACGCATTGATTCGCTTCAGAAGGCCTTTATTAACACCCCAGAGCCGCTGGAGCAGTTATATGACGCACAGATGCACTTCAAAAACAGAGCAACTATTACTGCCATTATAAAGCTTGGATTAGCCTGGACTTTTGTAATATAACTCAGATT